>NW_017731831.1:166875-184790 GCF_001890085.2 Hipposideros armiger
CTGAATATAGTAAGTCTTTCTAAAGAACTTCAAGGCAAAACTATAGACACCTTTTCCTTCTGACTTTAAAAGTAAGAGTACTACTTTATAGTTTATCACCTTAGAGAAATAATGAATATTTTAAAGCCATTTGGGATGGAACAGGGAATTTATAGCAAAAAAACATTCTAAAGAGTATTTTCCCCTTCATCAGGAGAACAGGACAAAATTAATCCTTATAACTAAAGATTGGGCAATATATTACTCAACTTAAGTTCATGATTTTCAGAGAATAGTTGCAACAAAATGAACCTCATTTCAGAGTTTCTAGTAAAATGGAAGAAATCATTATATGAGGTACTCGTCAAGAAGTTCTCCAACTTGATGCCTATAATCCCTGAACTTTGAAGGCTTTTTCAATGTCATAGTTCTATTGTCTCAACTAAAACCTAATTTAGCTGTATGTTTATTAAACGTGGACTTCGCAATAATAGTCTTTGCAATGCAGAACTTCAACCGATGGCTTTGTTTTGGCCAACTGCGCGGGCAAGTGTGGAACACTCATTTTCCATGATTTTATAACCCCCCGAATTGTAGCACCATGGAGGAGAGACTCAGTGGGCAGGACAGAAGTGGTACCAGTGATGCTGCTGTGGAGAAAATTCGAGCATCAACTGACACACTGATGTAATCATAGCTATAAATACTGAACACTTTAGTTAGCATGCCATCATCATTGACATTCTTAACTTTAATGTACAGTTCTACAGGCTGTGATTATAGATGGAGGTGATGTCAGTGTCATTACTGAGATGATACAACAGCAATTAGCATGCCAATTTACTACACTGTAAGAAAGATTCTGGCAGGGCAGAGATTGTCATTTGTTTTGCTCACTGCTGTGAACAAACTCCTAGGGCTGTGAAAAATTCCTGAGCACTTAGTAAATGTTTGTTACCTGAATGATTTTATGAATCTATTCTCATTTTTTAGAAAAATAAATTAAAAACCCATTTGAAAGGGGTTAACCTTGAATGTATATTGAAATTTCTTCCTTAGTTGAGATCCATTCACAGGGAGATCAATCACTGCATTGTCCATGTAATAACTATCCTTACTGGACTCCCTTGAAAAGACATTAGTTCAAATGCATCCAGGCAGATCTTCTTTTAGGATGTTCTATTCATTCCACAGCTGAAACATAAACATACCTCACTCAGAAGATCACTCTACTTTCATTACACAATACTGTTCAAACAATGCTTTTTGTATCAGACCAAGGTGTTTAATCAGATTTCCTTGGTATGGCAAAGGTTACTTTTTCAAGAGACTTTCAAAATGGTTGTATTTTACTATATTGACCCATTTTTTTCAGAGATTTATGACTATATGCATCTCATCAAAGGGCTAAGAAATATGTCTTGACTGTGTACATCAATACCATGTGGATTTTGGGGTCATATTTACATTTTTGGTCTGTAGTGACATGTCATCAAGGGCATAAGAACAGAGTGAAATTCATCTATGCTTTATGAGCTTAGGGGCCTGGAAAATTAGAAACAATGCCTGTGCCCTCAGGGAGCTCCAGGGGCTCAGGAACGGCTGGAGTCGGTGATGCCTCCCAGTTTCCTGGCTGATTAATGAAGTGACAAATACAAGCTTGCAGGGCAAGGTGTTGTCAGGTTAGTTTTAGATATGTTTAATTTGTTGCACCTGAGGCACATCTAGGAGGCAATGCATCCAGAGTTTAGAAGTTACAGATTTGGGGAGTTACCACCACATAGTAAGACCTGAAGGGTGTGGGTGAGAGCACTCAAAGGGAAGGAATGTAAAATTAGAAAATAGGAGGGTTGAAGATAGACTGTCTGGAAACACCATAATTTAGGGGGCTGTCAGCAGAAGAGGAGACAGCCAAGAAACAGAACAGGGCAGGGGGATATCACATAGGCATCATGGAAAATGGGCAGCATGAAGGGCATTACTAAATGATAATGACTGGGCAGATGAGGGCTGGAAATTGGCTCCCTAGAAAAACTGCTAGAAGGAAATATATGAAAATATCAACAGGTGTATTCCTGACTGTTGAGATTTCAGGCGGATTTTCTTCTTTTAACTTCTCTGTATTTTGTGCATTCTGTACAACAAATACCAATTACATTTATATTAAAAAATAAATACTCTGATCAAGTCTAACATATTTTATGAGAATCAAGGACAAGTAATGATTAATTCACAAGTACTTGCCTTGTGCTGGGTGCCATGCTAAGGATAAAACAACGAACACAACTGGTTTGACAAGGGAGGGGTGTAGGGCTGGTGGGACACAGTAGCAGGAAATGTGGCTGGAAAAGGAGTGTGGTGCCAGATTATAATGGACTTTACATGTCTTGTCAAATATTATGGACTTTATTGAGGGGTGGAGTTAGGAGAATTGAGCCTTATCTGAAGTTAAAGTGCTACTTAACTTGGACAGCCGTGTGGTTGCTAGCCTGGAGGGGTCTGAGTTAGGAGACAGGGAGCACAGTTACAAGGCCACTCCCTGCAATAACAAATGAAGGTCACACAATGGGAAGGAAAAGGGGCCGGGTCGAGGCACAGGCAAATAGGATACTACTGGTTGGGAGTACAGCAAGTCCTTGAATAATGTAGTTCGGTTCATTTGGTTCAACGTTGTTTCGTTATCATGTTGATGAGATGCTATTGTTTATGTTAATTAGCCGATGGTAAAATTGGTTTCTTTATGTGTAGTTTCACTTAAAAGTCTCCGCAACTATCCACGATGTTAATGAGGACTTACTGTATGTTGGGGGAAAGAAGACATCAAGAATGACAACTGGGTTTTTAATTTGGGTCCATGGGTGGGAAGACTGACAACTATCCTACAGTTTGTATATAGTGACTCTAATGGCCTGTAGTGGTCATTGCTATATGAAATTAGAAAGTTGAGTGGCTATGTCAGATCGGATTATATGACAGAGGTTAACAAATGTATGTGAGATCTATTTCTGAGACCACCACAAAACAGAATCCTAAACTCTCACCTGTCTCCTCACTGCATCTGCTTATTTGGGTACTTTCTTTTTTTCCAGTCCACAGAATTCAATACTTCTGTGACAAAGAGGGATGTTGGAGTTATGATTTAAAAGAAGTGTTTACATATAAATAGCTATGGCATCGCAGGAAGGGACTTTCTCTGGGTAGAGAAGTTTGGGAGAAGCCTGATAAGGCTGCAAGTGGCAGAAAGAAGCAGGTACAATTAGATGAGAATCTATGACAAAGTAAAGGACCAAAACCCACTAGGTCCCAAGTGAATTGTATTAGTTTGAGCTAAGGTACCTTAAGGGGACAGCCACTGTACCTGTATTCTTGGCATTCTTTCATTTACCCCCATTTTACAACGTTGAAAACTGAGCCCTTAGGTTAAGCAACTTGACCAAGAATGCCCAGCTAGTAAGTTACAGAGGTCAAACTTGAACCTGGCTGGAAGTACTACAGTATAACGCCTCTCTCCTGGACCAGCCATGACCACGACATCTTTAATTAAAATTCACTCATGTCCCCGCCCATCTCACCCTGCAATAAGTAAGGTAACTTATGTTGCACAGGCGATAACTCAGTTCTTGGAGTGTGCGGCTGCTGAGTTACTACTAGGGGAAGGCCTTCTTTATCGCCCTAGGTGGAAAGCCGAGCACCAGGTGGTGGTAGAGATGGCAGCGGCTCCTCAAACGGTTACACCCCTCAATGATGATAAGGTTTCCAATAAGGTTCGGGACGCCAGTCACCTGGCCCAGTTCCTGCATTAATATGAAGTAACACTGTCTTGTCAGTTAATTGTTCCTTTTAATACTCTTAAGTGGGTAGTGTTACAAAGTGAATTTTATTTCACTCTGGAAACAGCGGCTCTAAATACCATGGACACCTGCCCCCACAAACTGGATGGCAAGGACCCTGTGCTTCCCCGGAAGCCCTCTTCCTCCCTCCTTCCCAACCTTCAGGCGACCCTTAGGATGAGAAGTCGGGTACCCGCTTTCCTCTCCTCCAGCCACTAGCTTCTCGCCTGAACTCAAGCTCGCGCCCCGTCGCCTCCGGACCCCCGTTCCCCCCCACCCCCCACCCCACTCGCGTGTTCGCTCGGCGAGCGTTCGCACGCCGGTGCGCGAACCACAGACTCACGAGCAGCCGCTTGTTGCTCCCGCTGCCGCCGCGACGTGGGGAAGCGAAAATGAAATTGACTTCGAGAAATGATGAAAGCCGCGCTGCCTGCCAATGAACAGCGGCGGCGAACTTCCGCACCTCGCGGCCGGGCCGCCCGCCCGGTTGCACAAGCTTGAAACAAACACTGGGGGAGGAAGGGCGGAGAGAGGAGGGCGGAGAGGGGAAGGGAGGGAGGGAGGCAGGCCGGCAGGGAGGAGGGCGGGGGGTGGGGGGATTTCCAGCCTCGGCTCTTCGCAGTTTCCTCTCCTTGTTTTGCTTTCGATCTGGACTGTTCTCAGGCAAGCCGGGGAGTAACTTTTAGTTTTGCTCCTGCGATTATTCAACTGACGGGCTTTCATTTCCATTTCACACACCCTAGCAACACTTAAACCTTGCGGAATTGTATTGGTAGCGTGACAAAGCACACTGAGAGGTAACATTTTTCAAATAATAGTTGTGACTGTGCGTGTGTGTTTTTCTCGGGGGGCATGTTGATGAGAACTGGAGGGGAGATATGTGTGTGTGTGTGTGTGGGTGTCCTGATGTTTTGACACAGTGTTTTGCAGACGGAAGATGCTGGGGTTCATAAATATTAATGCCGATTTTGGGAAGAACAGTAGGCGCTGTTATGGATCATCTGATTTTAGGGGAAGCAGGTTCTGCTGCTGTTGCTGCTGCTGCTGGGGCTGCTGAGGCTGCAAGGAGGAGGAGGAGGTAGAGAGGGAGGAGGAGGAGGAGGAGGAGGAGGTTGGTGGAGGTTTAATTTCACTTTTGGATTTGCAGATGCGGAAAGGTCGCTCCATGGACACAGACCTGCTCTGTGTGATTCTGCGCCCCAGGTGTTGTGTGTGTGTGTGTGTGTGTGTGTGTGTGTGTGTGTGTGTGTGTGTGGTACTGGTTCGCTGGAGTTGGGCCTCCTTTTACAACAAAATTGTCGTGTGCAAGTGTGTGCGTGTGCGTGTGAACAGACGCCGTCGCCTCCGGGTCCCAAGCAGGGGAGCAGGTCCTGCTCGGTGCCCGGCAGCGGCGCCACTTCGCAGGCAGCCTTCAGTGTAAATAAGCAGGAACCCGCCGTCCGCCCGGCCGCCTGCGCTCTGAACCCCGGAGGGGAGAGGCGCCTCCCGCCGCGGCCAAAGGAAACTTGATGGGAGGCCCGCGGCAGTCCCAGGGCTCGTCCGCACGCCGAGCTCCGGGAAGGGTCGGGGGGCGTCGGGTGCCAGCGGCCCAAACGGGCCGGCGGGCTCCGAGCGGGGCTGGGCGCCGGGCCTCGCCGGCGCGCCCGGCTTCCTGGGGGCTGGGCCACCGCTGCCGCCGCTCGGGAGCGACGCCGCGTCCTCCTTCCCGCCGGCCAGCGCCCAGCCCGGCCCCGGGGCTTTGTCGCTGCACTTGTCCCGGAGCGCGGGGGGCTCTGGCGGCGCGTCCCAGGAGGGCGCCGCGCCTAGCGGTCATCTGCCCCGGCCGCGGCCTAGCGCCAGGCGCCTCCGGGTCCCTGCGGGCGCCCCCAGGCCGGCCTCGCGCGCTGGGCCTGACCCGCCTCGGCTACGGAGCGGGCGAGGTGGGGGCGGGGAGCCTCCGGGGACCGAGCGGCGCCCTGCTGGCAGACTTGGGGGATCGGAGCCCCCCTGGGAAACCTGGGGCACAGGCCGCGGCGGGGCGTGGACGCGAGTGCCCGCCCCGCGCCCTTCGACCCCGCTCTGGGCGCCGAGTGGCATTCGCCCGCCGGCGGAACATGGTTGGTTCAAAGCCGCGGCCGCCACTTCCTTTCCGCCTAATCGGCGGGGCTCGCCCACCGAGCGCTGCCCGCCGCGGCCAGTCGTGGCGCCCGCCAGCCCTCGGCTGCTCTCCGTGCCACGGCCTGGGGGCCTTTCCAAATTCGAAGGGCTTCAGGATGTAACTTGTCCCCTTCCCCAGGACGCACCGGCATCTCTCTTTGGCCCGAGGTCTTGGTGCGTTTGCTGCCTTCGTCCCCTTGCCCCATTGGAACAGGGGAGAAGGGGAGGCCGGCAGCCGGAGCCGGGCGCGGTGACAGTAGTCCGGGCACCAGGTGAGGCGCCCAGGTCAGTCGGTGTAGCCAGGACCCTTGTTCATCAGTTGTAAATGTGACCCCTGGGACTGGCAGTAGAGGTTGCCACATATTAGCGGCTTGGCTTTCACTTGTTTTTTTTTTTTAACCCCGTAGCATAGAGTTTGGAACTCCGGGACATTTCACCCGCCCCTTCCCGCTTCAGTCTCCTCTCTCCAGTGTGGGTGGTAGGTAGTGCTCCTTGACCTGGGTTAGGGAATGAGAAAATGCAGCCTCTCTCTCTATGAGGATAAATGCTGGCACGTGCCTTCTGCCACTGGCCTCCCTGTTGCTGTGACTCGGTCTGTTTTTGATGAATGGCTAGGGAAGGTGGAGGATAGGTACATTTCCTGTTGTGGATTTTCAGGAATCAACCAAGGTTGCTGTCAAGCCTGCCGTCATTTATGTCTTTTCAGACCGATTTCAAATAACATTGGAACTTAGCACCTAGCAGTGTTTTGGTGCTCAAGGGCAGGTGCAGACAGGGGTCTGGTGACAGACGGAGCACCGAAAGTGGATGGTCTTGATGTTAGACAGATGCAGGCTCCCTTCCCCGGGACCTGGAGGTCATCACTGTTTCACTTCATGGGGCACACAGATTCAGGCTTCTGTAGTTTTCTCCCCCGCTCCAGTGCCCCCCCCCCATATTCCTTTTTTTTTTTGAGGCGGAAATACAAACCTTAAAAAAATCTTAGAAAAACTTGTCTTTTCTTAGGAAACGTATGGAGATAGACTATTTAGAATTTAAGCTGGCATTTCTAAGGGGAAACCTTGGAACATCTATTGATCGATGTGGTCAAGTTTGGAATTTCACTGTCATTAGTGAATGATTATAATTTATAACTTAGCCAGTTGTGTAAGAAGTTAGATTTTGGCCTCTTAGATCAAAAAGTTCTTGTCTGTTATAATTTGCAACTGCTTCTTAATAGTAAAGATTTACATATTTCATTCTCAATGAGTTGTCTTTTCTGTTGACCTAGGAAAGTTAGAGATAAGTTCACATATTTCAGTTACCTGTAAAAATGTCATCATAATCAAAAGTAAGTGTTAAATTGGAAGCAAATTATGGCAAACAAATGGTTGTCTTAAGTCCTGATAGCTCTGTGAACTATGGCCCCACTTGTCTCTTACTCTTCTTCCTGAAGTACTATATTAGGCAAATATTCAATACACAAAACTAGTTAAAGATGTTTAAACTTAGCAGTGGAAAATTGGAAACTTTGGATGTTTAATGTTTGATGTTCATTGACAGTCTCATGTTTCCAAGGACATTGTACTTTCACTCTTAGTATTATTCAAGTGTAAACTCTGTTGTTTTTAGAGCATTTTCACACATTTCCTTTTGATAGAGAACAAACCACTGAACTCTAAATGTAGTATCTGGGACATGGTTCCATTATGTGCTTTATACCAAAAAGGACTTAAAGCAAACAAGGGACTTTATTTATTCATTTAATAAATTTCCCTAGAACATTCACTATCCCTCAGACACAGTGCTAGGCTCTGTGTGTTCAACTGGGGAACAGGAAGACAACTTCTTTACTCTAGGGCAGCGGTTCTCAACCTTTCACAGTGGTCGCCTAAGACCATCGGAAAACACATATTTTCGATGGTCTTAGGAACCGAGACACCGCTCCTCTCCAGGTCCACATGCAGATACGCCCACATACGAGTACCCGGCGACCCCTGTGAAAGGGTCGTTAGAACCCCAAAGGGGTTGCAACCCACAGGTTGAGAACCACTGTGTCTAGGGAGACTGTATTCTAGTTGGCGCTGAGCTGACAGCACACAACTAAATGAATGCAGTAAATACAATTTGGGGGTAGTTCTATGGGAGGTACTTAACAGTATATCTGATAAGGTTGTTTTTGGGAACAGAGGAAATATTGTGTATGAAAGAAGGTTGTGTGAGTTACAGCAATCTACCAATGTGTAAGGCATTAACTTTCAGAATTCTACCAGCTTATTATTAATTTAAAAAGCCAGGAAATCATGACTGTGGATTAAATACTGACTTTCTCTTATAGAATTTTCAGCAAGAAGGGAACTTACTGATGTGATATATAATGGTATATATAATGGTAGAATATATAAACAGGAATTAAACACGAATAACTGGTTTATGTAAAGCATCAAAGTATTTAACAATGAAATAATGGCATTGTCAGTGAACTTTTTTTTTCTGTCAGATGAAAAGTTAGATTGTATTTATGGAGACCAGAAAAAGATCTTCACAAACTCAGTGTGCTTTAGTTTGAATCTTTTTTACTATTATTTGAGACATAATTCATTATTATTAGAGGCATGTCCTTCCTCATTTAATATTAATATTTTGCTATAACATCTTTAAAGGGACTCAGTTAACTTGCATTTATTGAATGCTTATCATGTGCCCAGCACTAAATATGTGAAAATAATGTGACAACATATGTGAGAGTAAATATAATAGTTTATATATAACATAAAATACACAAAGTAGTGTATAAAAATAATAAATTGCTGTGGAATGTGAGTTATGGTTAATAATAAAGTCAGTTCTTTTTTCATTTGTATGGGACACCGTGTTCCTTCCCACTCAGGTAGGAGGTCAAGGCTTTCTGCCCCGTTTGTGTCCTACTTTTGGCCTGAGTGTGATCAATATTTGCCCAAGGCCACGTTGAGGAATGGTCCTCATGATGGGGGTGGCTGGTGGGTGTGGAGGTTTGATTAAATCTTGATTTTTCAACAAAGAATGATAAATTATCTATAGGATCCAGATTTAAACCTGAAACCAATATTTCATATAAAATACCAAGGGAAATATACAGGCAGGAAACGAAGCCTACAGGCTCCTGTGGCTGAGCTGTAACCTGTCTCCAGGACTCCGCTTGGGCCTCCCAGGATGCTTGTAGTAGGCCCACAGTTGCCAGCATTTTACCTTCAGAGATCCCATTAAAATGATTTTCCCCCTCACCAGCTCTATCTTTTGACACTGTCTCTGAAACGCATTGCGTTCAGTTAGGAATACTTCATATGCTCCTTTTTATTATTCAGCAACACGTAAGTTCCTCAGAACTCCTGATTGACTTGAGAGAACTAGCATTGTCATATCTGGTTGATTTAATTCCAGCCAAAAAAGTGATGTTTTAAACAGGCTGGGCAGCTGTGTTTTAGATACGCTCATAGTCCTTCTAGGCTTCCTGAGGCTTTGGAACTAACCCTGGACCTTCCTACTTCCAGTAACTGAGTTCTGCTGGGGACCCAGGGACCCCAGGATGTGAACCATTGTGGTAACCCAGGCAGTTATTAAATGAACAGAAACATTATGCCCATGTTTCATTTATTTGTTAAATGTTTGCTGACAACCAGCCATGTTCAAGGCTCCCTGTAGTGGAGGTACTTGAACACAAGAGTCCAGAGGCCTGGGATTGACTTTCAGCTTTTTTATTAACTTTCCATCCACTTCCCCTTTCTGGACCTTAGTTTTCACATCTGCATAGTTCTGTCGTCTCTGGATGGGACTTGTGTGTGTATCAAAATCACTAAGGGGAGGGGGCTTTTAGAAACCCCCCCGGGAACCTTCAGATCTAAAACCCCTTCCCCTCCTCGACTCGTGTGCCGTAAGGAATCCCCCTTGTCCTTCCCCTCAGTAAGTCTCTAATATTCACTAGTGTGGCCTGGATCTCTGTGCCTCAGGTTGTGTAGGCCAGAGAGCAAAGGTGGAGAACTGCTGAATCAAGGATCTCTTCTCAGAGCCAAACCTTTTTAGTTTTTCATTGGCTCAGAGGCTGCGTTATGCAGGAAGGTAAGCAGATGGAACCCGTTATCCACATTTTAGACCAGGCTTTGAATAGGGAATCACTCTCTGTTGGCTCTGCCCATGTTGACATTGTGTGTCATACAAAAATGATATGAGTGTTCTGGTTGTGAAACTTTGAATTTTCCATTCTGCAGGGGCAAGAAGGACTTTGTGTTATGGGTATGTCTCCTTGTCTAGGAAAGCCATGAAGAGTTATGGATTTGTTTGTTGTTTCTGTTTTTTCTGTTTTGGCTTATATCCCCCTTTTACAATTTAGTATTTAGCTTCGATAAGCAAGAAAGAACTGGAGTGGAGCAAAAATGTCTCCGTGTGTCTCGTGCCCTGTGTGCATGCCTTGTAGTCCCCATTTTTATGAGAAACAGAAGGCTATGCGGTTCTTTCTGATGATGGATTCTAAGTATGTTTATCTCAAGGGCAAGGCCAATGCAGTTCAACAAAATATCTTAATTTAGGATTTTGTGTGATAAAAGCTTGTCCAGTTTTCATTAAACATTTTTTTGAGAGTTCACTACTTGCTATTAATTTTCATCAATAATTTCTTTCAGGTGTACTTAGCAGGCTGTTGCTATCTGTGAAAACATTTGATACTTGCACACCTAATGTGATCAAAGGAAAGATGAGTTTGCAATTTAATTTGTTCTTATTGAGATTATGAATATCAGGTTTTTGTAGAATCCAAAGAAATACTTTATAGATAGACTATACTGCCCCGGACCCATAAGTTTCAGATCCTACTGATTTTCCCATTTCCTGACGATGTATTAAGTGAGAAACAATTGCATACAAATTACTTTATTTTAAGTAGTATCTAACGTGTTATTTTTTTTTAAGACTTTATTGGGGAGTTGGGGGAGGGAACAGTGTTGGGGAATTGGGGAAGGGGAACATTGTGTTTCTCCAGGACCCATCAACTCCAAGTCCAGTTGCCGCTTTCTATCTAGTTGCGGGGGGGAGGGAGGGGGCACAGCCCACCATGGCATGTGGAAGTAGAATCGGCAACCTTGTTGTTAAGAGCATGCGCTCTAACCAACTGAGCCACCCGGCAGGCCCTAACATGTTATTTTTGAGAGAGTTTTTTTTCCCTCCTTACCCTAGACTTATTGAAGACAACGAGAAAAATGATAGCGGTGAGAAGATAGTGTCCTAACACCTTTGAGCTAGGATGTTAGTGAGTGTGTGGGGTGGTGGACCAAGAGTAGGGAGGACATTGAAAAGTGACAGTTGGGGGATGAGGTGATGAAAAAACAGAATAAGGTGGAGAGTAGAATAGTGCCTCCTAAATTATTGAGTGGGAGAGAGAGAAGAGGGAATCGGGCAGGTAGGTTTTTTGTCTTGCCACAACTGTTATTGAAAGCATTTCAGAGGTGGTGGGAGCGAGTTGCCAGTTAAATGATAGTTAACTCAAGGGCAAGTTGAAATTCTGGAAGGCCCTCCACTTCCAACTTTGGAGTTAGTCCTTTTTATCCTTAGGAGGATGACGTCTAATGGGAAAACTGCTAGGCGTTAGCCAGCTTTAGATAGGTAAACAAGAAGCTCTGAGTGGTTGTCACTAAGGCATGGTTGAAGCCACCTTAGAGGTAGTGTTAGAGCTGGAGAGGATGGAGGAATTGATATAACCTGAGGCCTCAGACGTAATCCAAAATTGCCCTTGGAGGCAACCATGGGCCCTGAGAGTAAGGTACAGGTTGATAACATCATAAATATTGTGCTAGTTCTCCTAGGCTCTCCTCTCTTCCTCTACGCCGGTCGTCCTGCTGCTGTTTTATTTTTGTCAAGTTTTAGGAGATGACTAGGGAATTAGTGGAATTGAATGAATGGGCCAATACTGTGTTTCCCTGAAGAATAGATGGCACAAGTTAACATTGAAGTATGAATGCCGTAACTGGGAACTGCAGATTTTGAAACTGGCACTCCATGTTGTAGTTGGGATTGTACATTGAAGTTAGCTTTCTGGAATTCAATTTGGTGTTACATACTAAAGCCTTAAAAATGTTAAACTCTCTGTTCCAGTAATTCTACTTCTGGGAACTTACCCACATGAAATAACTAGAAATGGGACAAAGACTTATGTATAAGGATGTTTATAGAATTAGCTTTTGTTATAGTGAAAACTTGGAAACAACCTAAATACCCAATGATAGGAACACATTTAAATGAATTACGGCACATCCACACCATGAATATAGATAGCTTATCCAATTCATGTTTTTGCTTTCAATGATGGGAAAATGTTTGTGTTATGTGTTGAGTGGAGAAAGAGGATATTCAACTGTGACATTAATTTTATTTTTAAAATGTATGTGTGTATTTATATATACATCATTAAAAAAAAAACCAGAAGCAAACATTTAGATGGTGGGATTGTATTTGGCTTCTCCCCCTCCCCTGAAGCACTTGTATTTTCCAAATTTAATACAACAGCACAATTACTTTTATAACCAGAAAAATAGTCTCAAGACAATTCTAAAGTGTCCCCTCTGACGTCACCTCTGGTAAATGTAAGATTGGGACCAGTGAATTGCATGGGCTGAGGAGGCTGTGCATGGGACTTGGCCATCCTTGAGCGCTCTCTGCTTTGATACATGAAGCCAGGCCCTAGAGTCAGGGCTTTCCGAGCCAGGGCCAATAGACGGTGCCATTATCCCGACACAACTTTTGCTATTTCATGACCCTTAGATTGATGAATCCTCGGTGAGATTGGGACACGCTGTTTTGTCAAGAACTGTGAAGGGTCTGAGCCGTTACCCCATTTCACAGAAATGTCCTTTATGTATGTGAATACTGCAGACTTCAAGACACTGGCATACGAGAAGAGTTCTTTACTGATCTTTACAGCCAAGTCAACAGCCAGAGTGACGTTGTCGCATTGGTTCCCCATATCTACACCTGGAGGCGATGCTATGAAAACCGATGCAATGTGGGTGTGGGTTGCACTCTGTGGGTTCTCATCCTAACCTTTTGGGGTATAGGGCTTTTACAACCTGGAGGTGTCCCTAAGGTCTGGGCTTCATCTCTTTTGAAATGTACATTTCATGAGCTAGGTCTTCCTGGCACCTTGGAAACTTAACCTTTGGACCTAGTCTGGGCTGTCACCAATTGGCCTTCTTGAGGAGACAAAGAAGTTTAATTACCTTTTTGGATCAGAGCAATTAATTTAGACAAATGGCCACAGATCCAGGTTTTGTGTCTGTGTGAAGAGCAAAATGTTTCTAAAGGAAGTGAATGCAGACATTCCCTATCTTTCTATCATATACATTCCCCATATTTACAGAGTATACCTTCCTGTGTCTCAGGTGGTAAGATGTG
The DNA here is from genome assembly GCF_001890085.2 of Hipposideros armiger. Taxonomy (NCBI): domain Eukaryota; kingdom Metazoa; phylum Chordata; class Mammalia; order Chiroptera; family Hipposideridae; genus Hipposideros; species Hipposideros armiger. Next base: position 180,216 of record NW_017731831.1, read on the forward strand.
TCAGGAGAACATGGAAGAATCCAGGGAAGTTTTATCCACCCCCCACCCCACCCTGCATACAATCTCCTATTGGAGAAGGACTTAGTATGCCTCAGTCAGAGTGTGACTTCTGACTTTTCATAACAGGAGAAGACTCTAAATCTGTAATGTTTGTCTGAAAAAAATTTAGAATAGTTGTGATCCCTTTATAGATACTGGAGACATTTTTGGATTGTTACAAAACAAGGGTTAGGTATAGCCGTGAAGAGGTCAGAGGCAGAATGCCAAAGCACAGCCAAAAAGAAAAAAGAAAGTACTGATTAGGACAACATTGTCCAAAACATATATAATGTGCACCACATAAAATTTTTAATTTTCTAGTAGCCATGTTAGAAAAGCAAAAAGAAGTAGGTGAAATTAATTTTAATAATATTTTATGTTACCCTGTATATTCAAAATATTACCATTTCAACATGAAATTAATATAAAAACATGAATGAGATCATGAATGTTCTTTTTTCATACTGCATCTTCAAAAGCCAATGTATCTTTTATACCCACAGCACATCTTAGTTCAGCCTGATCACATTTCAAGTGTGCAGTAGCCGCTTGGGGCTGGTGGCTGTCATATTAGATGGTGTGGGATTAGGACATAAAGCAAGGTGTGAAGAACAATATGGGGAAAAGTAACACAGGGACTAAACTTAGAAGGACTGAAGGAAAGCAGAGTTAGAGTGGCCGTTTTGATCATATCTGCATGCATCGCCCTGTGTTTTCACCCACAAACCTTACCTGATCTCTTAAGCCTAAAATAATAAAATGCTCTGACTTTCTTCAGAAGCAACACACTGTACTCAAATGTACCATTCCTATGGCAATTAGTCATGAACATCTTGAACCTTTCCTGGCTTCCCAAACTGTTATGAAAATTGTTAATTCCTTGGATTTTTCTATTTATAACACCAACATGGCAAGTTATTTGAGAGCTAGGATCGTGTCGGATTTCTTTGCATTCCCAGTAAGAACTAGATAAATAGTTGTTGATTTGATTTTCAGCTGTAAAGCAGAGGTTAGCTGAGGAGGCTGAATTCCAGCTTGGGATGGATGGCACGGATCTACTTTGTGTTAGAAGCCTAGTGGTATATGTGTTCAGCACATAAATATTGGGATTTGTCACGTTGCATTAGGGCTTCCACTTCCACAGGGTGAAAAATTGTTTGGTTTTTCTCTTTTGCACTGAGGCCTTTAAAAAAATCTTATCAGTCAATCCATTCCTTTGACATTTAAGTTCCAATGATACTAATACCTTCTCGTGCATATAAGTAAGCTGTGTTTGCCGATAAACTGGAGATAAACATTTGGGAGCTGCTGCTTTCTTGCTGGGTTAGTTAATTATTAACAATAACTTGGTTATTAACAAACACTCAGCCCATTACCTGTATGCAGCGAACATTCTTTTGAAGTCAAATATAGTATTTTGCAGTTGCCTTCATTTGTTCTTTTCAGCTGTAACTGTTGGGTTGAAGCAACAAACTTATCCACAGAGCCAAGGCAATTTTATTTTTACTGAAGCCTACCTAAGAACTGCTTAGGTAGCGTTTCTTGGAGAGATTAAATACGACCTTCACTGAATCATGTTAGCAGGGCCAGCAGCTAGAAAAATAAAGACTAAACCAAACCTTCAGAAAAAAAAAAAAAAAAAAGTCCCAGCTGCTCCGTGGGTCAGAGCTTGCCTGATTGCTTTCTTCCAATGAAAACACTGTAGATTAGTTTTAAGTGAATTCTAGTAGGTTTGGGGATTTGCAGCTGACAGAAGAACAGGAAAGGATAATCTCACTTTAAAATAGTAATCTGGAAGGTAAATCTTTGTTGACTCTTTTCAGGAATGTTGGGATTTTGTTCGCATGGAAAGACTTAACTCATGTGCACTGTTGAGCTGACCTTTAAGGTGCAGGTCCTCAGGGTAGAATGAGGTTAGGGAATTACACATGAGGCTCTAGTCCCAAGAGGACGCTCTGGGTACTCCCAAGGAGAGACACAGGTGGCCCTCTCCCCGTTCTCCTCTCTGTTACTAGAATGAAAGTGGAAACTTGGGGAGGCCCCAAAAGGGAATGTAGATGAACTGCTATTTCCACTTTTGGGTGTGGTCATACTGGTGATTTGAGAAGTCAGGGTGAATGTAAAATATTATCAGAGGTTTTGCCTCTCTTACAGATGCTTTTAATGCATTAAGGCTTTTTTTTTTCCTTTGATGGTAGGTTGCAATTTGGGAGATGAGATAGAGAAGGTCATTCAACTGGAACAGTGGACTTTTGACCATTCATTCAGTCATTTATTTAACAGGTATTTACTCTGTGCTAACTCTATGTAGAGGGAGGTATTAAAAGGTAAAAAAGTAATCAACTTGGATTTGAGTTAGCTAGGTAGAGGATCTGCATTGCTTATAGTGAAGAGCCTAATTTATACAGCTAGATAAAACAGAATCAAGCAATTGGGTAACCAAGACCACAGCTCCAGGAGTGATTTTAGATATCCGTGAATTCCTTCTAGAGTCTTCCATTGGCTCATAGGGTTGTCTCAGGTTGTAAGGGAAACAACAATGCTAATGTGACCAAGTCTTGGCCAGCTGTATACCTTTTCTTTTCTAAAAGTCAGATTCTTAATAAATCATGTAATAGGCATGAAACAACATATTGTTGTATTGTTGCTGTTTTTCTACTATTCTTCCGTATTTAGCTTGGCATCTAGCATTCAGCTGCTGTCTGGTGTCTTTTGTCATTTAGGAAAACCATGTGGGTAAGTCCTGATAGCTGTCTACTTCCTTTTCTCTTAGGGTAGGATCCTGTAACTAGCAGTGCTGCTAAGAAATACTGTACTGCTGCTCTAAATCCCTCCCTGGAGGTTGGTGCTGGGAGAATCTAGCCCTTTTATATGTCCAGGAGAGGCTTTCTCCTCATATGGTTTGAGATGACATCACCATGAAGGGGAAATTGGTCCTAATTTCATTTTGAAAATCCATCATTCATCTCCTCTCTCTCTCTCTCTCTCTCTCTCTCTTGCTGTCTCTCTCGATCACGTTCTCTCTTGCTCTCTCTCTCTCCCCACATGCGTGTGTTTGACCAGTGAATACTTCAGGTTGCCTGGAATGAAAGAATAATTATCTATAACAGGACTGAAGGAAATAGTGGCAACAAGTAGTGAATTCCCAAATGCATGAACACGTCTAGTTCTTTTTTTTTTAATTGTAAACGCTACATAACATACAGTTTACCACTGTGGTCATCTTTAAGTTTAGAACCCAGTGGCATTTAGTGCATTTACAATGTTGTGCAACCATCACCACCCTCCATCTCCCGAACTTTTTCATCATCTCAAACAGAAACTCTGTACCTATTAACAATAACCCCACTTCCCTCAGCTCCTGGCAACCACCATTTGCTTTCTGTCTCTATGAATTTGACTCTTCTAGGTACTTCAAATAAATGGAATCATATAGTATTTGTCCTTTTGTGTCTGGTTTATTTCACTTAGCAGAATATTTTCCAGGTTCATCCATGTTGTAGGATGTATCAGAACCTCATTCCTGTTTAAGACTGAGTAATATTCCCACCATTTTGTTTATCCATTCATCTGTTGATGGGTACTTGGGCTGCTACTACCATTTGGCTATTGTGAATAATGCTGCTGTGGACATTAGTATAAGAGCATCTGTTTGAGTCCCTGTTTGCAATTCTTTTAATTCAGTGCATCATATGGTAATTCTATGTTTAACATTTTGAGGAACCGCCAAACTGTTTTCCACAGTGGCTGTGGAAAATTTTACATTTCCACCAGTAAAGCACAAGGGTTCTAGTTTCTCCATACCCTTGCCAAAATTTGTTATTTTCTGGGTTTTTTAGATAATAGCCTCCCTAATTGGTGTGAGGTGCTATCTCATTGTGGTTTTGATTTGCATTTCCCTAATAGCGATATTGAGCCTTTTTTCATGTGCTTCCTGGCAATTTATATATCTTCTTTGGAGAAACGTCTATTCTAGTTCTTTGCCCATTTTTGAATGGATTATTTGTTTTTTGGGGTTTTTTTTGTAGTTGAATTATAGATTGAGTCATTTTTTTGTGGGTTCCAAAATGATATATTATGCATTTCACGCAATCCTTTTGAAAAGTTGGTCTTTATTGAATAATATAGCCTGGTAAGAAAACATATGGATTATAAATAAGAGTGAATTACAAATAATTGGGAAGAAGATACATCATGTTTTTGTTTGACATAAAACAGAAGGGTAACAAGAATTGCAAAAATTTGTATTCCCTTCAGGCTTGGGGCCAAGGCTCTTAAAAAAGTCCTTAAAATTAACCTCAAGTACTGTGAAAACAAATATGATAATGATGAAATTAAGTTGAAGACTTCTTTCTGCAAACAAATATTTAAATAAAACTCTTCAGGAGAATTAATTCCTTCAGCAGACTTTTTTTTAAAGATTTTTTTATTGGGGAATTGGGGGATGGGAACAGACAAGTTGCTGTCCTTTTGTTCTTCAGTCTAGTTGTGGAGGACGTTGCTTCACTGGCCCAAGTTGGCACCATCATTGCGCTC
>NW_017731831.1:195611-222887 GCF_001890085.2 Hipposideros armiger
GAGGGCAGTGTCACTGGCCCTCATATGTGGGATCCGAACCGGGGCCCTCTGGCGTCCCCAGCCAGCTCTTAACCAACGCGCCACTCGGCCGGACCAGTCAATAATAATTTTTAAACAGCTACTTAGGATTTCAAATTTTATAAAAAGATTCAGCAGAAGTATTTCCCTACTTTCTAATATGCAAATGCAGTTTGCATTAAACTTTTCCATTTCAGGACTAAAAATGTGCTGTTACTAATTTAAGCATAGCGCGTGCCAGATTAATTTATAACGTAAGTATGATTTAAGGAAGAAGATACCGATTTTCTTGTCTGACATGGGAACAATAATATTTTCCAAGGAGAGAAATAACTTGAAATCAATTACAGATCCAAAATCCTCATTTGCAATCTAAATAGCTCTGAAAACTGAAAGTTTTTGTCATGACGCATGTGGCAGTGTAGGCTTCCCTGAATTGGCATAAAGCTATTCATAGATGTTACTAATTCCAATCAGTGTGGATGTTCACGTTTTATGCAGAAATATGCCTGTATTGGATTAAGGGGTTCTGCTCTAGATCTTACTGGGAGTGTTTTGTTCTATATGGTATATGCACCATACTAAACTCTCTAAGAGAAATCCAAAACCTTCTGAATTCTGAAACACATCTGACTAAGGATTTTCAATAAAAGATGCCCACCTGGTTCCCGGAGCAGCTGTCTCCTATAACCAGAGGACCCTCACATCCTGTTTTTTTCCAGGGACAGTCCCTCTTTACGTCCACTTAGAGGCAAGGTGTAATTATTAATAAGGCCCAGCCACACTCAAAAGTGGTCCATTTTGATATGGTCACCACAATGAGCATCTGTGAAATCTTGGTAATGGGCAACACCGTACTGGTACGCATTAATATGTTTGTAGTGAATTCTCATATATATGGTTTTGAAGTAAATAAGATCCAGATTATATCTTGAAAACCTAAAATAATATAAAGCATTGTTTATGAGATATAATTTTTAAAATGTATACACCACTCCTTTCATAGACGGAATTCCCCGTAGCATTTATATATCTTTTCTTTCTTATGACAAATCATTTTCCTCATTGTAATTGCTTGTGTACCAGCCTTCTGTTACCAGGCTGCAAGTCCCCCTCTGTTCCCCTTTTGACTATCATACATGCCCAGCACACATAGCAAGTTCTTAGTTTATTTATTAAGCATCGGCCTTTGCCATGCTCTAGGCCCTTGGAACAGAGCAGTGAACAGACAAAATTGGCCCCTGTGGAGATTAGCGTCCAGTGGGGCAGACAGATTTTGGGGGTCTGGCCTGGCCTGGGGAGACTAAGGAGGCTTTCTGAGGAAGTGANCCATTCGGCCGGCCCTCATCATTTTTTTTTACAAGACAGAATATTATATTTGCATCTGCAACAGATTTAATGATCATTGTAGACTTTTTTTTTAAAGAAAACATGTATCACACATGATTAAATTGCTTGGGAAACATTTCCTAGAAGCGATATGGCTGGCTCAAAACATGTCATTTAAATTTTTTGATACTATCACCAGCTGCTGTCTGGAATATTGTACTTATTTATACTCCAACCCAAAGTATCTATAAGATGTAAAGCACTATTCTAGATGTTTTACATGTTTCCTCATCTAGTTCCTGCAAAGCCCCGTGGGAACAGATAGGGTCAGTAACCTGCCCAAAGTCATACTACTAATAAGTGATGGAGCTGGGATTTGGAACCAGGCGTCTCAGCCAGGCTCCACAGCCCACACTGTTACCTTTTCTGCTCTGTTACTTCCAGTGGGTCTGAGAAAATTACAAGACTGCTGTGATGACACTCTTCCTTCCTTCTGTGAGTCCTTGGGAATGGATATGATCTCTTTTTAACTCTCATTCTTGATGCATCAGATAAAATAGGCGCAGAATGATTTTCCTGAGTCAAAACCTTTCATCTCCACATGTTTTATGAAACTGTATAATTCAGGAAGTGTTCTTTAAGAAAGAAGCAGCGATCGCTTTGGAGACCCAGGCCTCTTTTCATCTCTCCCCTGCCCCCTGTTCTGCTGGCCGCAGGCTAAGAAAGGCAGGAGACAGGGTTAAACCTTTTATCTTTATGACCCAACTTCCTTCCTCATGCTGAGGTGTTCTTTGTCCGGGGAACCTATGCCTGCTGGTCAAGATGCTTGTTGGGGGCCTCATGTGGTCACCCACATCACCCCAGGGGGGATGTTGAATAGAGTTGTGAAGGTTTTATAAAGTTTTGCTTAGGGGCTTCATGTTTTAAATTCATACTTATCTTGCTGCTGGATCTGGTGACATAGAACACTAAAAAAAAGTGTTTTTATTAGTGCAGCACTGAGGTCATACAGGATCAAAAGACTTCCTCTTTTAGGAAAAGCCCCAGACAGCTCACTTACTGTCCTAGTATCATCCTTATTTAGGGGGGATTTGTGTTCTTCATTGCCCCTTCCCCAGAATAAAGACCCAAACGAACAGTAAATGTTGGGAAATGCCACAACATTTCTGATCTGTAGGCCTGGGGGACTTTGACTTGACCCTCGTGTTCCTGGAATGTTCCTGACATAAGGAAGCAACTGTTAGAATTAATGCGATGTCCATGTAAAGCTAGGGAAACACCAGTTTTCTAGCGTTCACACATGAGGACCCAAAGAGTACATGTAGGTGAATACTGTCCCCTCAAGGTGAAAGCCTATGTTTGGGCACTTGTTCTTATGATAGTGGAGCTCCAGGACAAAACCAGCTTTGGCACAGGCTAAGCCACAGCTTCCTCTTCTTAGAATAAGAAAAATACTAGTACCCACCTCATAGGTTTATTGTGAGGATTAAAGGAGATAATGTAAGAGGTCNTATTCAGTTTTCATGGGGTGGTTTATATCATGAGGCATATCATCAAAAGTTTTATCTTCAGTTTGTTTCTCTAGTATCACCTTTAAGACACGGCCCCTTATTTTAAGAGTGGTTGTTTGTGTGCCTGCTTCCATCACTGCACTGTAAACCCTTTGAGGACAGAGATCGCCTCCTCATCTTTGTATCCCCTGTCCCCTCCTTCTTCCTCCCCACCCCGAGTTTTTCATACTGTTCGTTTGGCACATAGTGGTTTTCGCAGTACTTGACTCAGTAAGATTTTTGAATGAAATGTTGAGTAAGTATAATTCAAAAGTTTGTTAACATACTTAGCTCAATTCACCTGGAAAATGTCTTGAAAATAATAGAATTATTCTTTTTTAAATTGCATGCTTTTTGCAGTCATTTTCCCACAGCTTGTGTATCACTTGTTCATAATAAGTTTTATCCATCACTACTTATAGTTCATATCCTCTGCCTTTCCCTCCACCCCAGCCCCCACCCCCCACCCCCAGTGGGTTCTTTAGGAGGCATTCAGCCACTTTCTTATGAATAAATAATTACTACATATTATTATGGGCAAGGTACTGTGCTTGATATTTTGGGAGCTCAAAGATGAATAAGATGGGATTTCTGCTCACAAGGACTTTGTACCTAGGTACTTGCCTGTTTGCAAGTACATGAAGATGTGAGCTTTGTTTGCATTAGAAGGTGGAAAGAATCAGTTGGATAAGAAGTCAGGAAGTTGGGACAGGGCTGAATTATGGTGGCTAGGAGCCTGGCGTTTATTCAGCGGGCATTGAGGAGCCACTGAAGGATTATGAATAAGGTGATAAGATGTTTGGAAAGATTAATCTGGCCAGCACTGTGCACTGTGGAGACTAAGCTGTTACTCAGAAGATGGACTCTGGGTACCCTCCTGCTCCTTATGAGAGAATCTGCTTTGTCCACTTTGCTATTAGGTAGAGTACTGGCTCTACTATTTGAAATTTCTTTGTGGACGTCTTAGGGGAGACCAAAGCAATCATCCCTTACTTTCCCTCCTAATATAAAGTGTCCTTTTCGATGTCTTTCTCGTGGTAGTTCTGCCAAGTTGCTATTAAGATCTCTGTTTATAGGTGAGGAAACTAAAATTTGGAGAATATACAGGTTGTGAGTGGAGAGGTTTGAATCCATGTGTGCTTGACACCAAACCTGAGCTCTCTCCAGCACTTTCTGCTGCAACAAGGAGAGGGAAGGGAATCAGTGTGGTCCTGGAAAGGGTTGGTGGGGGAGAAGGGATGGGGGTGGGGCATATTGAAAATACAGTAGACGCCAAATTCAATTTCCAGGTACTATCTGGAATTTGTTTAGCAGTGGTAAGTATCTTCTAAAAATATTTGAAGACAATTCTGCAGTGTGCAGAGGAGAGAGGGGTTTTTGCTTCAGAGGTAATCTTGTACTTAAGAGTAGGTAGCAATTTTGGCTCTCTTTTCTCATTGGAATTCATTGGTAATCAGGATCGTTTATCACAGGGATAGAATCAAACTCATGAAAACTGTAGAGCATAAGTTTATAGTTTGTGTGTTGGATTTCAGCCGGCTTTGAACATAAAAAGTTGCCTTGGATGGCATAATAATAATAATAATAATAATAATAATAATAATGTGGCATAATAATAATAATAACAATAACAACAACAACAACAACATTAATAGATAACCTTTATTGAGAGGTTCCTTGCAGAGGGAACAACTCAAAGAAATCCCCAGAGGACATGTGGCAGCATGAAAGAGACTTCAGGCACAGCCTGTGTCTGTGATGTGAGGGAAAGAATCATTTATTCTCATCCAAGGGAAAAGACAGGCAGTACCTTTGAAGGTCAGCCTTTTTTTCAGAGCAAATTCTTTTCAGGCAACTTTCTTTTGGGAAGGCGTTGGTTTTCAACATAATCTTCCAGGTGGCAGCAAACAATTTTGTCCTTTTATACAAACAGGAGTTTGCAGTATGCTGGCTTTTCTAAAAATCCCTGTCATTTGACTTTGCAAACTTTAAGTACTGAAAGCATTCCCTTCTCCTCTTTCCCCATGTCCCCTTGTTTTTTCTGTGGGCCCAGTGGGACCAAACACAGCCATTGTGGGTCTGTGGAGGGTGGAAAGGAAGTGAAAGGGATGCAGCGACTTGGGTGATGTAAACAACTCAGATAAACTCAGGCCCTGCCCATTTCCTGCCACGCTGCCCTCCCCAAGCTAGTGTATGTGTGTCATTTGTCCACTTTTTGTCCACACTTTTCTCACATGCACCGTCTTACTTAACTTTTTCTGTACTTTCTCAGTGTACTTGAGAACTAAGATGTCTTTTCTGGGCTTTCAAACTGCTGACTTGGATGGCTCAAGGGATACCAACCTATTCTTGGAAAGCGGGACAGTCTTAAATGAACTCTCCACTTAACTCTCAAAAGGAAAAGCTATGCCTTTCAGAGTTTGCTGTACTCCTGTGCTGCAAAGGCAGTGCGCAGAGGACATGCTGATTAAGGGAAACATCGGGCTGCTGCTTTTCCCATTTTCCATATGGAGAGAAGGTTTGAACATGCAGCGTGAGCCTGACTCCCCATATGCTTGGAAATCTGCCCNTCGGCCGGCCCTTAGCAGACATTTTGAACTGCTGTGTGTTGTGGAGATGCAAAGTTGAAAATTTCATGTTGTCAAAGAGTTTACCATTTAGCTAGAGAAACAGGCAGGTAAATAATTATCTGTAGTAAGAGAAAGAATGAAATAGGTGCTTAACAGAAGCACAGAAAGCAAAAGGCCCAGGGGAGGGAAATGGAAAGAGCTGTGTCTTTGACCGGAGGCGTGGAGTGCTTCATCACCGATGTCCTAAAGCCCCTGAGGAGGAGGGAGTGTCAGTTGGTGGCAAATGGGCAAGCGGGGCATCTTTGGTGGAAAGAACAACAAGAGCAAAGACATGAAGGGTTGAAAATTCCTTACACCCTTGGTGCATGGAGAGGTCTCTGGTGTGGCGGGGGCAGCTAGATCAAGGGGGAGTGTTAGAGTAAGCTCCTGGTGGCCACAGATACTTTCTTCAGGACATGTGTTCCTGTGTTTACTAGGAAGGAAGGACTTCCTTCTAAAGGTAGTGCAAGCTTTTTTGGGGGAAGATTATTGAGGATTTGGAACATTTTCCCCCATACATTTTAGAAAATGATGATGACTATTTGCAGCTGAGTGTGGCAGAGCCGTGCAAGGCCATGTTTAAGAGGTGATAAAAGGGGGTTTGCGTTTGTCATTCATAGACGCGATGGGCATTGAGAAAGAGCCGGCTTGTGCTTTGATAATAACCAGGCCTGGCGTTGAGGTGCTTTCATACGTTTCTAAGAGGAAGTGATGCATAGATACAAAAACATTTTTTGTACTCTCTTTGGTTTGTTTGGATTTGGTTTATAAAGAGTGAAGTGAACAGGTTTGCAATACTCAAGTGAGGAGAGATAGATACAGTTATCTTTTCATATGGAGGAGAAACCCAAGGTGGAGAACCAAGAAAATGGCAAGGTGCCCTGAAGTCACGTATTAACACAGCAGATTTTTTTTTAAACTTTTATTGGGGAACAGTGTGTTTTTCGAGGACCCATCAGCTCCAAGTCAAGTAGTTGTTTCAATCTAGTTGTGGAGGGCACAGCTCTGTGANATGCGATTTTACCACACTCGCAAAATCGCACACAGCCGACCATATAACAAACTCTGTATTTTGAGTGGAAATGTTAGGGGGTCGTCTTATACGCCGAGTCGTCTTATACGCCGGCAAATACGGTACTCTGTCTGCAGGGCAGATAACGGATAGGGGTTGGAAGTGGGAAGAGCAGTCAGTGGCTGTTTGGTACCACTGTGTTGAAGGAAGGAATTGTTCCTGACCCACTGGTTTCACTTTCTATTCTTGCAGTGTGATAGTTTCTCTCTGGGAGAATAGTAAATATGTGCTCTGTATGTTAACTCTGAGGCCAGAGTAGTTACGATCTCTTCAGCCAAGTTTGAGCAAGTAGAACTGAAGGTGATTCAGGCTCGGAATTATACAAGTTGAGGAAAAGTTGTAAATGAGAAACAAGAACCAAAACCCTTACTCATGGTGGGCCTTCTTGGAGCCAAGCTCTTGAAAGGCTGTGTCAGCCTTTGTGGAATATTGTCATGAAAGAAAATGAAACTACACTGGGAATGCCAGCTTTGGGAGCTCTGGTGACAACGCGGAGCTGGCCTGAAATGCTCTGCAGAGAATACAGTGGTATGGGACCTCTGAAGGCGGAATATCTAAAAAATACCGTCAGCAGCAGCCCAGCCATGGTGCTCCTGACCTGTTTCCTTTGCTGCTAACTTAACCTCTGGGGTGAGACAACTCACTTGGAAACCAACTTCGTGTTTTAAAATTCAAGTAACTTCAATTAAATATTAGTACAGAAGTCTGACAGGAGGTCATCTTTGATGCTTAATTCTGAGAGCCTTCTGTAAAACATCCAGGCAAGCTTTTTGGTCATCTCACTTTTAGTTTTCTACACAGTTTAAATGAATTATGGACCATCATTCCTCATCTTCCCCAGGAAATGAAGCTTCGAGGCTCCTTGTTCAGATAATTGTTGCTTGATTGCGCTGCCCCTTATGGATGGAGGAATAAACTGATTGATGCGTGTACTTCACATTGTCGCAATGCCTTCATAAGAAAAAACTGCCCACAGTTTAAGTACCACAAGAGAGAATTTTCTAGAGTTTGTTGTATTTGCAGAAATACTGTCACTTCCTCCTTCTGGACCGTAAATCACTAATATAATTTGCTATTGTCTTTCTCGCCTAGTCTTTTTCTTTGCAACTAATTCCAGACTTACACTAACTAAGTTGCAAAAATAGTACAAAGAATTTATTTTTTCTGAACCTTTGGAAAGTAACTTGCCAAAATGACGTCCCATGACTCGTGAATATGTGTGTCTTTCCTGCAAACAAGGATACACTCCATCATGACCACAATGCCGCTGTTAGAATCAGGCAATTAACATTAGTACCATCTAGGCCACAGGCCCCATTTAGATGTGCCGGTTGTCCCAATAATGTCTCTTGTAGCAAAAGAACCCGATTTGGGCTCAGGCGTCATTCCTCTTTAATCCTTCCTTAACTTCCATGAACTTGACATTTTTGACACTTACAAGCCAGTTGTCTATTTATAGAGTGTCCATCAGTTTGGGTTTGTTGGTGGTTTCCTCATGATTAGATTCAGGCTATTTATTTTCTGCAAGAATATCACAGACATGATGCCCTGTTGCATCCTCTCGGGGTGTTTGACTTTGACTTGTTCCTTTATTGGTGATGTTCTTTCGATCGTTTGATGAAGGAGGTTGTCTGTCAGGCTTCTCCATTGTAAAGTTACTCTTTTTCCTTGGTAATAGATATTTTGTGGGAGGCACTTTAAGACTATGTAAATTTCTCATCAACCTTTAGCATCCATTGATGTTTCTTCACTGAATAATTACTACTTTGATAGCTGGCCAATGTCCATCCTCTTTCCACAGTTTATTAGCTGGCGTTCTACTTTATGGAAAAGCTTTCTCTTCTCCTTATTTACTTATTCATAGATCTTGATTTTGCCAGTGGACTATAACACATTTTTATCATTATTTGGATGCTCAAATTGTCTCCGACTTGGCCAGTGGGAGCCCCTTCAAGTTGGCTGCTGTGTTCCCAGCATTCTTTGAGCACTTCTTTACCTTCTGGCGCCTCAAAATTATTCAGGCTTATCTTTTGCTTTCTCTGCCCTAGCCCTGAAATCAGCCATTTTTCTAAGAAGCCCTGATTCCTTTTAGTGGAGAATGGTATTTAGAAATTAAATTTGGGCACTGCATGTGCTCATCACCATTGGCATATGCTGTTCCTGCCACTCTGAATGGACAGCGTTAGGGAATACATGTAAGTTTTACACATATACTTACACATACACATAGTTTTTTACATCTATATTTCTTTACTTATCGAGTATATGAAAAACCATGAATTCAATCCTATTTTAACCCAATACCTTGTGTTGGTTATTCAATTTTCTTTCTGTATTTGAACTTCCTTTTCCAATAGAGAAGGAGGGAACTGAGAAAGCTTCCTTCTACCTTTCTTCCCTTAGTCCCTCCCTCCCTTTATGAGAGGGACTGGTTCCCATTACCTTTACTGTATTAATTCATTTATTCGCCTGTATGTATCTAATCTCATGTCCCCACGGCCACCCCACCATAACAAGGGTGCCTTCCTCGCCTCACTCCTTGGGCTCCTACATTCTGGATGGGACTGCTGCCCTTCCGTACAGAAGCCCATTCCATTCACTTAGTTTGGGCCCTGATATCCCATTTTGTGCTGGCTTCCCACTTGCGTCTATCCTCGTGACCCCACGTGGGTTCAGCACTCCACACACCAGGAGCTGCTGCTTCCTCCCATCCAAATGGACACCCTTTTTAGGCTAGTACCCTACACTGAAATGTTGCTGTCCCCCTTCTCTAATGACGACTATATTGTTTGGTAGGGCTGCCATAAAAAAGTACAGAGGTCAGAATTCAAGGTGTTGGCACAATTGGTTCCCTCAGGGGACTCCAAGGCAGAATCTGCCCCGTGCCTCTCTCCTCCATTCTCATGGTAGCTGGCACTCCTTGGCTTGTAAGTGCATTGCTCCAGTCTCTGTCTCTGCCTTTATATGGCCTTTTCTTCTCTGTGTGTGTCTGTGTTCAAATTTCCCACTTCTTGTAAGGACACCAGTCCTATTGGATTTAGGGCTCACCCTTATCCAGTATGAGCTCATTTATACTCAATTACATCTGACCTATTTCCAAATAAGGTCACATTCACAAGTTTCGAGTGGACATGAATTGGGGGGAGGGGGCACTATTCAATCCAGTATATTTGCTTTGCTCAGTTTCACCTAATGGGCTTTTGGACTAAATTATTCATTAAGGGAGGGAGAGACTAAGGAGAGAAGGGTAGAAGGAAGCTTTCTCAGTTGTTTTGAGAAGAATGTTCTCTCCTGCCATAGTCTTACTTTCTAATGTAACGTTAGGGCACTCTGCTAACATCGGGACTCTTAGAAACCTCAGGACTTGGAGTGCACCCACAATAGCACTCATTGTGATGTCATAGAACTTTACGATTCCCCATGGGGACTGTACCCCTGAAGACACCCCATGCTGTAAAGTGTTGTAGCCCATTTAACTGTTGAGGAAACTTCTTCACCTAATACGGAGCCCATTCCACACAGTTGTCCAGTTCCAGGTCAAATAACTGTGTCTTGGTGTGGGTTGTCAGACCCGTGCTAGGCAGTGCTGGCCTTCTGTGAGAGTGGGCTGGAGTGCTCGTGTTGCCTGAGCTCTGACTGTCATCAGCGCTGTCTAAGAGAGCACTGTGTCAGCGCTGGGACTTAACAGCCGTGGGGAAGCCACCCACAGCCCCGTGTGTCCTGGAAGTTTATTGTACTGATGATTAAAAAAGAACCTCTACTCCCTGCTTTTTTTCACGTTAACTTGTATTATATTCTGAGCTATACTAACTTATGTTATATAGAATTTATAAAATACATACATAAACTATATAATTATATATATATATATATTAATTCTATATTAACTTACATATTCTGCGCATTTTCCCGTAACAAATGAAATATTCTTCTGTAGTCACAATCTTCTATTATTTGAATCTTACCACGTTTTATACTTCCTACTGTCTAGTATTTGGATCAATTTAGATTTTTTTGCTATTATAAGTAGTGCTCCATTGAACATCCTTGACCATAAATTTGTGTCTGGAAATTCCCTTGGCCCTGGCTGGGGTCCCCTTTAGCACAGGTTCCCAGTGCAGATGCTGTGTCAGACTGGGAGGCATGGGGCCCTCGATACTTCTTTATGTGGACCCCAGTTTGGCTTCAAATCCAAAGGCTAAGTAAGGGCCTAAGACTCCTGTTTCAAGCTGAGCTGTACCATTCAGTAACTCTGTACCCTTGGGCAAGTTACTTTAGCTTATGTGCCTCGCTTCTTTATCTATAATGGGAATTTTAGTAGCACCTAACTTTCAGGGTTATTGTGAATCAAGTGAACTAATAATAGTCATAATGAGTTTGCCAAACACTGCTAAGCACTTAATACTCATTAGCTACCATTGTTAATATCATTATGGTGTAACGAAGGATACTGTGTGCTGTGTACCTGCCAGCCGGTGGTGTTTTCAAGGGCTTGCGTGTCTAGACCGGGATGAGGATTCGATACACAGAAGCTCCCCACTTACCAACAGGTTATCTTCCAAAGGGAGACTAAGCTTGCAGAGTGTAAGTCAGGCTTGTAAAAACCAGGCTTTTCTTAAAATAGAACCATTTCAATGTCAGGTGGGTAAACTGCCTCTTCAGGGACGCCCCCAGGGGTGTCCTATGCAGATATTTTGTTTTTACCAGACACCTGACCACTCACTGTGATTTGAAAGACTAGAACCAGCCTTGAAGCTTGGTGTGCATCTTTGGAGACAAATGATTCCTCAGTCACACTAGCCACATTTCAGGTGTTCAGTGGTCACATGTGGCTAGTGGCTACCTCATTGGACATGTGGGGCGGGAGCATATAGAACATGTCTAGTATTGCTGGATGCAGCTGGTCTGTGTTTATTGGGTGTTTGCTGGGTGCAAAGTACAAGCCTACATAGTTAACATGTGTAGGAGTGTGAACGTGTTTCCAACTGGAAAGCAGTTTTTGTCTCAGTGGAGTAAAGCACATAAGAATGAAAGGAAGACATGATAGGATACATGTGAGAGACAGTGTGTTTCATGAATTCAGGGGCAGTTTTGCTTGGCCAGGATAGGCTTTGTGGAAGATGTGGCATTTGAACAATATGTAAAGCGGTGCTTGGCTATTTCTAGGCTAAACCTTTTTCCTGAGCCTCACCTATCACATTGCCACTCAACACTTTTTTGGGATATCCCAAAGATACCTCAAATTTAATCATCTTGAAAGCAATCTCAGAGTTTCTCTTAAGTCTTTCACACGCCCTGTTGCAGAGAGTAGCATTACCACCCACCTGGTCTGAAGAAGGAAAAAACGAGGTCACAGAAGTCCAGAAAAGTTTGAAGCAGGGAAGGGAGTCAGGAAGGAATTCAGAAAGAAGAACGTGGTGGCCTCTGTTTTTCTCTCTGAAGTTGGAGGCGGGATCATTTGCAGGGACTGACGAATGTGGAAGTGAAGCAGGAAGCGAAGCAGGGAGCGTGAGGATGGATGGAAAGATCTGAAAGTGTGCCTGTGGGGACCAAGAACAGGAGCTGATGAGGGGGACGCAGAAAAGGTCTGCCGAGACTGAAAGCTCAGGGGAGGTGAAAAACCATAAATCTCTCCTGACATTAGGATTAGGACTGGGTATTATTCAGCCCAGTCATGAATTATTGCACATGGGCAAACAAGAAGAGTGAGACGGTGAGACCCATCCGTGGTGAGGAGGAGGTAGGACAGCTGTGCTGGGAAAGAGAATGGGTCCAGAGAGTGGACATTCCAGGGAGAGGGAGCAGGGAAGTAAAGCTTACTGGGCAGGATGGACTGTAGGGTTCGGGCCCTCGCTCGGAAAAGCCAACATCTGCATGGATGTCCCATGTTTCCTGTATCTTCAAGGCTTACTTTCTGGATGGAGAACTCCTGTTCTCTTTAGGCTGCATTGAGAACTGTTTCCCGGAATGCCCGTGAGGTCACCTGCAGTACTGAAAGCCAGTGATATTTTGGAGTCTTTCGAGCACACATATGGAGGCCATATGTGAGTGTCGGTTTAGGATTGTGATGCAGCACAGGTTCCTATCTGAGGCCAAACCGCACTGTTTCAGGTACCAGAGTAGTCTGTGGTCAGGGACAGGGTAATTTTGGTAAAGTAGCTATGGTAATATCTTTAAAAGGATATAGAAAACATGCCTAGTAAGAAAATTGTGGGTAGAATGGTGAATATGCAAAACTATCATTTGGATGATTCTCAGTATGGGAGTCTGTGGTATTTAAAGCACTTTAGAATTTTAACCTTATACGCATTCATGTCCATTCATGATGAACTCTGTTCACCGCTGGCCTTCCCGTGTTCCCATGATTTCGTAGGAGGTGTTCGTTAGACATGTGGGATCTGGAAGGCAGGCCATTGGGCTAATAGGCACTAAGTGGCAGTGATGCCAATACTTAGCTGCATGTCAGAATTACCCTGGGATAATCAAGAATTCCTGGCTTTTAAGCCCTGGAGATGCTTATTTCCTGGGTCTACAATGGGGCCAGGAATCTTTTTCTTCTTCTTTTTTTAACTCCCAAGGTACTAACATTGCACAGGTGGTTTTGGGATGCTGGTATAGGTGAATAGAGAAGTATAACTACAGGTTATGATATATTCAGGGTAGCCGTTTACAGCAATCCTGCCACATCATGCAAGGTTGGGTTCCTGGAAAATCCACACAGTAGGAGAATTCATGGTTGAATTATTTAAAGCCTTGAGAAAAACCAGGCTAGAGACTAAAATTCTTGAATGAATTTATGGCATGCATTTCTTTAAAGTTTAGTAAAATGAAACCATCAATGCATGAAATAATGATCACGTCAGTAAAACAATTGGATGTCATACCATTGATTTCCACTGCTTGCTAACGCCCCTGAAGTTCAATAAAACTTTTTAAAATTGGTTTTGCATTGGTGCAGATAATACTTACACCGAGAAACATGCTTTATTCCGTGTCTCGCACTCCATCCGAGTGTTAAATATCTTTCTGGCTTCATGACTGGTAGGTACTGACTTTATCCTCCAGGGTCCCACTAGAGTATGTAGAGTGATCTGAATACTGTAGACAGGGAAGTAGTAAGTAGAGCCAAATGAGTACATCTCAAAGCCCCGCCTTAACATACATAGTCATATTATCTTAGCTCTGAAATGCTATTAATCTTCTCTCATACATTTCACATCTGTCCTCAGTACAGCTCTATATGCATGCTTCTTCTTGTCTTCCTAGACCTTTCGATTCTGCTTTTTACTTTCCATCATTACTTCTCCTTCCATCTGCCACCCACATGCTCATTCACATCTGTTCACACACCTGGGAAGCAGTTCAGCCTAGTGCAATGCTTTTAATACTCTTTTGACTACAGTGGCAGTATAATAATAAAATAATAAAATTTAATAATATAATAAAATTGAAACAAAAGTTTAATAAAACAGTGCTTACTCTTATTTGGGGGACTGTCATAATAGTGCTCTTGTATTCTTTATTTTATTTTTTTAAGATTTTATTGGGGGAGGGGAGCAGTGTTGGGGAATTGGGGAAAGGGACCAGCCAAGTTGTTGTTCTTCAGTCTTCGTTGTGGAGGGTTCCAGTCACCATCTGGCTTCCCTCCAGCAGCTTGTGGCCTCAAGGTGCTGTGTTCAGTCTTAGTTGCGGGTGGGCGTAGCCACCATCCCATGTGGGAGTCAAACCAGCATCCTTGTTGTTAAGAGCACACGCTCTAGCCACTGAGCCATCCGGGCGGCAGCTCAGCTCAAGGTGCCAAGTTCAGTCTTTTTTGCAGGTGGGTGTAGCCCACCATCAAACAGGTAATCTTGTTGTTACAACAGCTGAGCCATCCTGCCACCTGTTGGCAGCTCAGCGACAGCTCAGCTTGGGCGCAGCGTCACTGCCCATGTGGGAATCGAATCGGCGGCTCTGCTGCTCAGAGCTCACGCTCGTAAGCCAACTCCTAACCAACTGAGCCACTCGTCCGGCCCCTCTCCCATATTCTTATTCATTAAAATCAAAGTGCTGGTCCTAATTCAGTAATGCTGATCTTAATTCAGTACATCTATTTCATGACCTTTTGATGGGTTGCAACCTGAGGTTTGAGAAACACAGGTCTGGAGGTTTTGGCACATTCTTCGCAGTCAGGCAGATCTGGATTTGAATCCTGGCTTTGCCACTGAATAGCTCTGCAGCTTGATAAGTAGCTTCATTTCCTCTCCTGTGAGATGGAGATAAGATACTCTACCTCATGTAGCTAGTTTGAAGATTACATGAAATAATGCATCAAAAGCCCTGGGCCTAATGTCTGAAGCACTTGAATGAATATAATGGGGGTAATAATGACGATGAGGAGGATGACTTTCAATTTTCAACTCCAGATTCTTCTCAGTTCACCTGATTTTGAGCTGAAATTCTTATCTTTGCTAAAAGAGTACACAAATGTAAGTGTGAAGAGTGTAGAAAGTCATGTAAGAGGAACTTGCATGTTGGGAAGGATTACTGTATGTCCCCCCAAAATTAGTACTAGACATTGCTATTATATTCCTGCAAGTGTGTTACCCGCTATTTTTTTTTTCTTTCTGTGCATTCCCATAGCCACCATCTGAGACTAGAGCAGTGGCTTCTAGATTATCTCCTTGACTCCATTTACCCCAGTTGTAGAGTGCTGCTTGGTTCATGGTAGTGAAAAATGGCTATTCAGAAGTTTTCAGTAGCCTCTGTCAACAAGCACAGTCTCTAGCTGGGCATTTGAGACAGAGAGACCTGGGTTCAAATCTTGGTTCCTCATCTGGGTGCTGGGACACTTTTGTTCACTGATTTTTAGTTATATTTTCAAGCTATACTTTTCCTCATCTCTGAAATGGGGATGATACTACTTAACTGATCAGGGCTGTTATGGGGGTTTGAGATGACTTACATAGACTATCCAGTGCATGCCTCTCACACGCTAGCTGACTCTTAGGAAGCCCCCCATGTTGGTGTGTAAGTCAGTTGCTTTGCAAGCACCTTCCTCAGTCCTGCTTTGGTCATCGATACCAACCTTCATCTTCCCTGACTTCTTTGCTACCTTCTCTCTGCTTAGGCAGTTCCTCCCCTTCCTATACGCTAATCCTTTATCATAAAGCTTCCCCTTACACACCCATCTAATAATGATTTATGTATTCTTTAGTTCACTTATTCAGCAATTAATCATATACTGCCTTCTGATCTCTGTTACAGTCTTTTATTACTATTAGTTATAGTAATTTTACATGATTTATGTCTCATATTCCCAGGTAACTTATTAATTCCTTGACAGTAATGATCATGTACACATCTTCATATCCTCCATAGCACTAGCACAGCTGTTGGTAATAATATGTGTTTAATAACTATTTGTTGATACATTGGATGACTGGATATTTCAGACAGTACATGCCATGGGAGAAGAGGGTCCAGTGGTTAGAGCTGTGAGAGAAGTTTTTTTTAAAGATTTTTTAATTGGGGAATTGGGGGAGGGGATCAGCATTGGGGAATCGGGGAAGGGGAACAGACAAGTTGCTGTCCTTTAGTTCTTCATTCTAGTTGTGGAGGACGTCGCTTCACTGGCCCATGTTAGTATTATCATTGCGCTCTTCCCGGGTGAGGCAGATTGGTCACCGGCCTCTGGACGGCTGCTCATGGCGGCTCTTGGCAGCACACACCGGCTGCCAGCCACTCACGGTAGCACGGCAGCCCACTGCAGCAGGGGCTGCAGCCTACGCCGTCGCCGGCGACTCACGGCAGCCCAGCTCTAGGTCAAGGTGTTGTTCACCATCTTAGCTGTAGAGGGCAGTGTCACTGGCCCCCATGTGGGATCCGAACTGGGGCCCTGCTGCTCAGAGCTGGCATCCTAAGCCAGCTCTTAACCAACGCGCCACTCAGCCGGCCCTGTGAGAGAAGTTTTAATGGATGAAAATAGATTTGAGCTAGCTTTTGCTGGGAAGGTAACATTTCTGTAGGCTGGTAAAGGGCCGGGCACCTGGATAAGTAGGGAGGGCTATTGGGTGACAAGACCCTTCATGGGCATATTTAAAACAAATGATGCAATTGCAGAAGAGATGGGGCCAAGCACTGCTGCGGTCAGCATTTGCGACACAGACTCAACTTTAGCCCTGTGCCTAGCATCCTAGTTCCCATACTTTTGCCGTCACTCTTGCCCGGTTTTGACCTATCTCCTGTGGCCCCGTAACTGGGAGCTGATGAGCTATGGGGCCCCTGGTGGAAAATTCTCTTAAGTTTTTCTCTGATGCCTGTATTTCCCCCCTCATTCTTGAAGGAAGTATTTGCTGTATATAAATTTTTTAAACAACAGTTGTTTTCTTTCAGTACTTTAGAGACATCTTTCCGTTGTCTTCTGTCTTCCGTTGTTTCTGTTGAAGAGTCACTGTAAGGCTCCTGGGTTTTACCAGAAGCACCCCACCCCCACCCCCACTCCCAACCCATCCCACCCGCCAAGCCAAGGATTTTATTACCTTAAATCCAGCAAGGTCATTTAGAAGTCTCTAGAACAGAACATGAACATGATTTAAATGGCATTTTAGGAAGATTAATATGTCAGTGGTATGCAGAAAAGAGAGGAGCTGGGAAAGGCCCTGTAAGTAGAACAGTTAAAAAGGCCATCAGAACTGAGAGCTTTCTCAAATAAGATGAAAGCACAGGTTAGGGTTTCTGAGCCCAGGGCATTTCAGACAGGCCTGAATGAGAGCCTGGGTTCCCCTACTTACTAGCACGTTGCCTTTGAGCACTTGCCCAACTGTCCCCTCATCTGTAATATGGGTCAATGAAGTTCTAGGGTTGTAAGAGTTAAATGGGAAACTCGTAGAAAACCCTGGTTTTAATGCCTGATACATAGCAAGTGCCCAGTCAGTACCATTGCTATTACTATTCCGAGATCCAAGCCTCAGTTATTTAGGTGAAAATTCAAGATCACGATTAATGGCACTAATCAGGACCGTAGCATTTGTCACTCCATGGGGGACGTGGTTCACATCCTGTGAATCACAGTGAACAACATGTGTGCCTTTACACAGCAGCCTTGGCTCCAGTAATATTCTAAATACCTGTCATGTACTGAATTCATTTGTAGCCTGATGCCATGGTTTCGAAGATGATCCGAACCCTACATCTCAAAGGTGTGACGGTACCTGACTTTAGAATGTGCCTTTTGTAAGACCCGAGGGTAGGTGCTTCATATTTTAGGTTTATAGAACCATAAAATTTTAGCATTTCACTTTTCAAAACGACAGAGTGTGCAAGATTAGAAGCACACCAGAAAGATAAATCAGATAATGAGCCTTCATGTTACAAAAGGATTCCTAGATAACCTCAGAAATTATCTTTTTGGAAACTCTCATTTTTCTAAATAGATGATCAAAGTATGGACTAGAAAGATTGGGTGACTAGCACAAGGACCACAGTGAGAATGGCAAAGTCAGGACTGGACCACAGGTATATTTTGGGTGCATTTTCATTCTCTACGCAAAAATAGCACCTCTGTGTCTTTTCTGCCCAGTTCCATGCCTTCTTCAAGTTTCATGTGGGCAGGGGTGTGGGTGCCTGTGGGAAATTGCCTTACCGAAGGAAGACCCATCTATCAGTTTGATTTTCATTGATGGAAGCTAGAAAACACATGTTGAGTAAGTGTCTTTTCTCAGTACTCTCAGTACTCAGTCCTCTGACCCTTTGTGACCATCATCCCAGCTTTTTAATCTCTGGAAATAGAATTTCTTTTTAGGGCCAAACCAAATGATGCGTTTCTGCTGCGAGGCTCAATGTAGAATTCCACCTTTGCTTTCTTTCACAGAAGGGATGCATATGCAACTTTTGATAGTCAGAAGAAAGCTATGTCAAACTGCACCCTTTCTTTTCTGTGTCATGTGGCAAGACCCCTGGTAATTCATTACCTGTTCAGTGTGGGAGGTGGGACCAGGCTAAAAAATCAAGCAAAACAAGAGGAAGTGCCATCATGTAAAAGGGTTAGCGTTTCATTGTGTGCCAGCAGGAATGTGCTAGCTATTTAAAAAAAAGAACCTGAAATAAGTGAAGCCCCTTATACCAGAGTTTCCTTTCTCTGATACTTGCTATATTTGCTTTTCCTAAAAACCTGCTTATAATTAATGCCAGTCCTGATTAAAGATCTAGGAAAACAAAACCCACAAAACTACATGTGTGATTTCCATAGTATTTTGGCTAGTTAAATGATGAACTTTGAGATTTGGTTGAGCGGCATCCTTGTTAGAAAGGCGTAGTATGTAAATAAGGGCTGGGCCACCAGGTAGATAACTGCAACCGAACTTGACACACTGACACTCACTAATAAAGTCTGTCTGCCAGAACGACCTGACTTTGCAGGAAGTCACAGAGCCAGGTGACTTGTAAAAATGCACGTTAATCTATAGCCTTGCTTCTTAGTGTGGCCCAAGGACCTAGGAGCTTGTTAATCACAGGGCTTATGCAGGTTTACTGAATTGCGATTTGTCTGCATATTAAAGCTGGGGAAGCGCTGGTCTAGATTTTTTAATCAACTCTTACCTTTACTGTTAATAAAACTGATCCAATCTTTCATTCACGTAAGCCTCCAGTTTTCTCTTCAGTGTTAGATGATGAGCAACATTCTATGCGGGGTTTTCTAGGCGCCTGACAGGCAGGGTCAGCCTGTCTATGGCATCTTCCCTGTTCCTGATTGTCTTCTGGCAGCTGGTCCTCCTGCCCCAGGGCTTTTGCAGCATCTCCTCTTCTGTCTTGCTACCTCAGGATACCTTTCTTCACCTGTAGACTAGGTAAGGGTCCTGTTACCTGACTCAGAGTACCTTCTACATTAGTTTCCCGGGCTGCTATAACAAAGCACCACAAACAACAGAAATTTATTCTCCCAACAGTTTTGCTGGCTAGAAGTCCAAAAATCAAAGTGTTTGCAGGGCGATTCTCTCTCTGAAGCCTCTGGGAAGGACCTTTCCTTGCCTGGTCGGCATCACCCCAGTCTCTGATTCTGTCTTCACATGGCCGTCTTCCCTCCATGTCTGTGTCTTCACCTGACATTCTCTCCGTGTGTGTCTGTGTCCAAATTTTCCTCTTTTTATAAGGACATTAGGTTCCTCTGAGCCACTGATCACAGCATTTTCATTCACTAATCAATAATCTTGTTTTATGTGTGTTTCCATTTAAAGACTCCTCATTGAATTATGGTGGATTCATTACTTGAACTCACAGCCAACAGCACTGTAACTCACGCCTGAGGGAAGTTTGTTTAGCACATGTATTTCCTCCATAAGCTACATCACAGCCTTTTTACATTTGGGAAGAGTAGACCACACTTCAGACAGACCATTCTTGGGGGCCATTTTAAATAGTAAAATCGCCAAGAAAAGGCAGAAGAATGCTGCATGAAATAGACAGTGAAAAGGACACTTGTTTACAGTGTGAGCTGAAAGAAGAAGGCAGAATGTTGTCTTGTCGGACCTCAGCTGGAAATGTGTGATCGGATGACTCGAATTTTTCCCCTTGTTATGCATGTCTGCTAATGATTATGAAAGCACCATGAGCATTGATTTGGGCATTATCAGTACATTTTAGTGAGTAAGGAATTTGCCAATATGGAATCTGTAAATAATGAAGGTTGACTGTATCTCTCCACGTGAGGTTTAATTTTATTTATTTATTTATTTAATTTAAAATTTATTGGGGTGACGATGGTTAGTAAACTACCATAGGTTTCAAGGGTACAATTCTGTAATACATCATTTATATATATCACATTGTGTGTTCACCACCCTTAGTTCTTTAGTTTTAAAGAGAGAAAGCTTTTTGAAATATTTCAGGTGACCATTTTTTTCCAACTAGGTTGTTTGTGAAAAAAAATATGGGAGGATTATGATATTGTTACGATGACACATCGGAAGCAGGGCCATTTACACACCCCTGTCGTTTTCCAGTATTGCTGAGTTTAGACAGAGCCGCGATTTGTAGCAGTTCTGCTTGTCATGTTGTCCCCTCAGAAGAGCTCGTGACTACTGTAGCTACTTCTACTCCTGCTCCTTCCTCTACTTTCTCTAGTGCTCCGGACTTCGCTGCCTCCCTCTCTGTGTCTTGAGATCGTCTTAAGAAGGAGGATCTGGCCCGGTTGGTGGTTATCATCCTGTTGGACAGAGCCCTCCCAGGGGTCAGTCATCTAGTTGGATCTTCTGTGGATAGTTTTCCCCAACGCTCCCAGAATGCTCCAGTAACACCTTATTGTTCTGTACACAGGGCTCTTTGTATGGTCTGGTACTTCTCTTCTTTCCTCTCTCCTGTTGCCTGAGGCGCTCCTAGATGGCGGGGAATGTCTTACCTTTTCCTGTTCCTGGAGGATCATTCTCCATAAATGATCTTTGAATGGCTGGATGAATGAGTGAGTGGTACGACTTGAGAACCACTAAGAGCAATTGCATTTGGGGCTCCTCGTGGCCGTTCCATGTCCTTTTGGACTGTCCGTGAAGCCCCTTTCATTAATCTCAAAGAATGGTGGCCTGAGGCTACCAGATGAGTGAGCGGGATAGCCGCCCACCTTGGCTGATCTTCAGAAAGGCCTGGCTCTTGCAGTGAACATCTCCTGGGTACGAAGGCAGCATTTGGGCTTTGTAGGATTATGAAAGGACCTATAAGAGGTAGAGTTCCTACTCTCAGAGAGCTTACCATTTGGTTAGGAAGGGAGGATGTACCAGCCCAAAAAGTTCTAGTGAAGGTAAGAATTAGATAAGAATTAAAGACAACTTACGATAGCTGCCCTAAAGCCATGTTTGATTTTCAAATGAGCCGTGTAAGGTCAGTGAGTATTATGGGAGTTGAAGCAAGAGGAGTGGTCTGGGAAGGCCTGTGGAGGAGGACGGTGGAGGCTGGGTCTTGGAGGCTGGGTAAGGATGGGCAAGGCCGGGGAAAGGGGAGCAGAGGGCATGGCATGAGCAAGGAGCAGAGGGCATCTGTCACCATGAGTGGATCAGAACTGGGGGAGATGTACAAGGGAAAGGCAAGTTCTAGAATTTAGTTCTAGAATTGTGTTGGCTTTACAGGCAAAGGATGCAGCCCCACATCGTTCATGTAGTGATGCTTGCATGCTCTGGCATGAGGTGGGAGCAGGAGAGAGGAAAGAGGAAGTCCTTTGTGAACGGGAAGAGAGAGTTATTAAAACTTGCATCATTTCAACCCAAATTCGTCAGAACAGAATCTTCAGAGCTCACTTTTTGGGGGGAGGAAATGAGTAAAAAAGAAAAGAAGAGACAGTGAAGGTTTGAAAGAAGATTATGTCACACTGTCGACTAAGATCTAAAGAATGGAATCTTGAATCAGCATCGTGTTGAGTTTTGAATCTGTATTAAATTTAGATTTACTTGTAAGTAGGGTGAAGATGAGTGGTAGACCGTACTTTGTTAGTGATTCCACTCTACGTATATTTTGGTGGGCAAGGGAAAAACTTTGTAGAAATGTTATCTGAAAGGAGGGAAGAGAGAGGTATTGTGTGGGCTGGTAGAGAAAAGGTGATTAGCCCGTCAAACAATTTTTAGAGGGAAAATAAGTTGAAGCAAAAGGGAGGATGATATCAGGTCAGAGAGGGAGGTTGGCAGTAAAGAAAGATCCATGAGGGAGTGCCTAAGAGCATGCATTAACGTGAAAGCCAAGCCAAAGCCAGAGCACAGTCCTGGTGAGCTCTGAAAGTAGATGGAATACATCAGGAGGGAATGGCTATTTGGTGAAAGACTTCGGAACCAAGTGAATTGATGCGTTTAGAGCTTTGAAGTGCTATTGTCAGGGGTTCAAAGCATTTCTAGAACCCAGAGACCCCAAAGGAATGAATCAATTATAATAACTCCCACAGTTGTTTTGCTCTGTCCACCCTTGGTCCTTGGGAGGATAATACCCACAGGTATTGTACAATACTGTTGTGAATGCCTGAATGTGTCTGCTGTAAACACAGACTGTTTGGGAGAGGGTAAAACCTTGCTGTAGGCAAGGCCACTCAGAGGTGGCCGGTCCCTCTGGCTAGCTGAGTTTCTGCCAGTCCAGGTCTTCTGTGTCTGTGGGACCCTCTCAGCTGAGAGTAGGCTTGGCTTGTAGCGCTGCCCACTGAAACAGCTCCTCTGGAATGAGTAGACTGCTCAAGTAGGGGCTGGTGGCCCCAGGGCAGAGTTCCTCAGCACACTCCCCCAGCCCCAATCCCCACGTGCACATAAGCTGTGTGGTTATGAGGAAGGGGACAATAGAAGAGGGTCAGGCAGGGGCACAGAGCTTTACAGTGCAGACATGACAGTCAGTAACACAAATGTCTAACGTTGAGTGTTTCTGTCTGCAGAGGGGCACCATGCCAGTGGAAAGGATGCGCATGCGCCCGTGGCTGGAGGAACAGATAAACTCAAATACGATACCAGGGCTAAAGTGGCTGAACAAGGTAAGTACGTGTGTGTGTGTGTGTGTGTGTGTGTGTGTGTGAGAGAGAGAGAGAGAGACAGACAGACAGACAGAGAGAGATCCTTACTAAAAACTTGTGCATATGGACCTATGCAAGTAAAATGGTTCTTTGTGTTCAAAATCTTATGCTAATTAATTACAAAAACCAACCAAGCAAAACTGATCATAGAAAAATCAAGTTATTGTAGAAAGAAGATTTTTTTATCATCATCTCAGACTATAGTCACTAACTTGACTTACGGTTCCAGCTCACCATTGGCATTTTGGATGACTGTTTATATGGGAAGCTTCTTGCTGTATTTTTCTTTAATGATCCTTACCCTCTTTCTTCTCTCAATTCCTTGCTTGCTTCTCCAGGCTTTCTAAAATTAGAGGACATTGCAACTGTATGGTTTTATATTGGGAATGGACTACCCCCTCCCCCCAGTATTCACACTGTGAAGAAAACTTTTGTTTTTGTGTTTTGAAAATGTCTTCTCTTTATCTTTATCATGAAACCCTCTCTGTGTGCCTAACCTGTCCTAGAAAAGAAGCATTCTGTCATTTTCAACCACTTCCATAGTTACATAAACACTCTCACTTTATCAACCTCAAATTATCAATTTAACTGATCCTACCTGTGAGGAGTGAATCAGGAAGATAGTGTCAGTAAAAATAAAGAACACCTGAAACTGTATAGTTATAATTTAGAAAAGCCACTAAATATAACGTATCATGCCTTCTTTAAGAGGGCCCAAGAGAGGTTTCTCTCCCACTACCAGGAATATTGCAGTTCTTCTGAGCAAATTGCTTCTTCCTGGTCTACCTCCCACCTCATGTTTAATCTTTAGGACATGATGAATTATGTAGCTGGTCAGGCTTTATCTTTATATCATGCACCGAGAGCACAGAGCCAGATTGTGACCCGTTTCTGACAAGTGTACAGGATACTGCAGCATAATTTTTTCTTAAACTAATGTCACTCTTGGTGTTATTTGATCTTTTTAGATATCTCTCAAATCTTGTTTCTTTTGTTCATTTTCCCTCATCCACTTATTTTTTTTTCATTTACTTTTAATTTCATGGTATTGGTTTTGAATGCATCTGTTTAAGCGAGTCCTTTCCAAAACAAGGTGAGGTATGAAGTACATAAAAGTCACTTAAGGAAGCCATATGCTCCTTTCACGTGACCTGTCATCTATCTTGAGGTCTTGTGGCAAACAATATATTTTTCTAGGCTGGCTATAGCTATTGTGTTTTGGATTTGTACCCTAGAGGGGCTTTGTAATTAGCCTCTTCCAAAGAAACAAACAAGAAATCAAGTTGTGCCTTGGTTTATAGGGACACACGTGGGGGTATAAGGACAGGCGATGTGATAGTCAAGGACAGTTGAAGAGACATAGGGTACATAATAATAACAATACTAATGATAATACTACTACTACTAATAAAAACTAACATTGATTAAGTGCCTGGTACTCCCCTAAGCAAGGTACATGCCTTAATTCACATAATCCCTACTATGGGGTAGATACTGTTATTTTTTCTGTTTTACAGAAAAGGAAATCAAAGCACAGAGAGGTTACTGGGATTATACTTTGGAGAACAAGATAACATTGCCTATATTGATTTACAGGGTGAAATGAAAACAGATATTCCTGATTTCTGAAGAGAATAAGTTTGTTTTTGCTTTTTCTTTTTTTGAAACACATTCACCAGTGTTGGATGGCTTGATGCAGCGATGAGCTTACCATATCATCGTGTCTCCTGTACCAAATAGGGACTTGATACGCTGCAGTCAGTTGTCCTCTGTAGTAGGTTGAATTGTATCCCCTCCCCTTCCCAAAGATATGTCCACATCCTAAGCCCTGGAACTTGTGGGTGTGACCTTGTTTGGAAAAAGGGCCTTGATAGATGTATTTAAATTAAGGATCTCAATATCAGATCATCCTGGGTTATCCAGTTGGGTCAATCCAATGACAAGTGTCCGTATAAGAGAGAAGAGAAGACACACACACACAGGAGGAGGCCATGTGAAGAAGGAGGCAGAGATTGGAGTGGTGCAGCCACAAGGCAGGGAGTGCCTGCAACCAGCAGAAGCTGGAAGAGGCAAGGAAAGATTCTCCTTAGAGCCTGTGAAGGGAACGTGGTTCTGCTGACATCTTGATTTGGGATATCTGGCCTCCACAACTGTGACAGAATACATTTTTGTGGTTGTAAGCCGCCTAGTTTGTGGCCATTTGTTATGACAGCCCTAGGAAATTAATGCACCCTCTTAGGGTTGTTTCCTGACTGGGACTCTCCACTGAGAAATCTTTTCTTCCATCCACATTGTGTCTTTTGGGTAGAGGACCAGAAAGTAAATGTGCATATGAACACTTAGCTCCTGTCAGGTGGCCCTTACCACTAGCTCTACTCATCTGCCTCTTGGCTCATAAGTTCTCTTCCCTAGCAGAGAGGGAAAGAAGACTCCTCTGCTATCACATCCGGCTCCCCTGCTGGAGCTGGACATGAGCCTGGCTGAAGGAAGTGGGGGAGCATGCCCTTGGTTGCAGCAGATGGCGCCTCTTAGGACAATGCTGGCCCGAGTCCATGGGCTGCTTGAGGGGTCCATCAGGTAGTCCTCTACTGGGCCTAGCCAGAGTGGGCGTGTGACTGTGTTTGTGCAAATGGACAGAATAGTCATTGTCACTGTAGACCTCGGATGGAGTCAGGACGTTTTCTCTCCATACCTGTCTCCCCAGCCCCCTCAGGGCATCTTTTTATAGGTTTCTGCTATCTTGTTGGCGTTTGTCCACATAAATATTTAATTGAGACCCTAATATTATTTTCTTCCCATTCATAAACATTCTGCCTAGGAATCCCTCTTTGTGTTTTGAGTGGTTTGAGGTGATTCCAAAATCTCTTCTCCCACTGAAGACTGTCGTAAGTCTTAGAAAATGGCACTGTCCATGGGGCTCTGTCATTCACTTATGTGTTCGTATTTATGGCGAAGTCCAGGCTGGAGGCGCCCTTGACCTGTCTTGACTGGCACTGCATGCTTGCTGCCAAGCCCAGTACCTGACACGTAAGAGGCACTTGGTAAATATTGTTCTGTGAATACATGCATGAATGATGTGTACTTGAAGAGGAGCAACATTGGTGGCTGTGTTTTTGTTCCGTTAAGGCAATTAGACCTAAGAATTCTGGGTTTGCAGTTGTCACATCTCTCTTAAATGGATGGCCCGCCCAAGCCGTTCTATTCTTAGTAAGGGACAAATAAGTGGTTAATGCCTTAAATTTGTTCCCATCTTTTATTTTCAATAAATTTGGAGAAGGGTGGTGATGAAATGGGTCTTTTGGCTTCCTCTGAAGGAGCAGTGAAGAAGTTTGGCAAAGCAGCATTGTCTGTAACTCATGAATGGGGCCAGGCTTGGGCCAGTTACTTTTTATTGTGAGTATTTGCAAATGTACATAGTATGTTTGAATAGCCTAATGACTAGAAAGAGTAGCATAACAAATTCCCACCTCGATTTAATAATGCACTGCTAGATTTAACAGCAATCAACATTTTGTTTTGTCTTTGTATGTGTATATATTATATATGTGTGACGTATATATGTATATATGTGGTATTTAAAGCAGCTCCCTGACAGTGGACATCTATAAGACTTGAGAACATTTTCTCATATATTCACAATACTGTTGTCCATTGGAAAAATTAGTTATAAGTTGTTAATATCTTTTTACAATTGATTTATTCAGTGAGAATCCAAAAGAGGGCTGCGTGTTGTGTTTGGTTGTTCTGATTCGAGGTCTCCCCTGATTGTGAAGCGTCCCTGCCTTTTTTTCCTTCTTGCCATTGACTTGTGGAAGGGACCAGGTCAGGTTTAGATTTCTTCAGGTGCTTGCTTGTGGTTTCCCTGGGTCAATTCTAGAGGAAGGAAGGAAGCAGCCACAGCCAAGTGTATTGTTTCTCTCATAGCCCCCATTGAGTCCCACTCTGCTTCTCCATGTTCTTGTTTCGTATTGGAGATCTGCCTGGACCCAGGCGCCCTGGCCACTCCCCACGCATAGTCAGCAGGTCATTCCAGACCCTTCCTTTCTGTTCACTTTGAAAGCAGGCTTGTGCTTGTGTAAATACCAGGCCCTCTTGGAACAGAGTAAGGAGTCCGAATAAAAATTGCAAATGAAATTGGAACATCTTAGAAATATTGGTGGAGAGAAGAGGCAGAGGGTGAGAAGAGAACGAGTT
>NW_017731831.1:223727-242351 GCF_001890085.2 Hipposideros armiger
TAGCTATTTTGGGTAGTGTTGCTATGAACATTCATGTATAAATATTTGTTTGAACACCTGTTTGTAATTCTTTGAGTATATAGTCAGGAGTAAAATTAGTGGGTCATGTGGTAGCTCTCTGTTTAATTTTTTGAGGAATAGTCAAACTGTTTTCCACAGCAGCTGCACCATTTACATTCTCACTAGCAATGTATGGAGTTTACAGTTTCCTTACATCCTCACCAACACTTATTCTTTTCTTTTCTTTTATGTTTTCTTGATTCTAGCCATGCTAGTGGGTGCGAAATGGTATCTCATTGTTGTTTTACATTTCCCTAATGATCAGTGGTGTTGCGTGTCTTTTACTGTGCTTATTGGCCATTTATTTGGTCTCATCAGGTCCTTTGCTCATTTCAAGAGGATCCACGATAGATAATTACTAGGTTCAGTCAACCATGATTTTGGCATGGTTTCCGTGAGACTGGGTTTGGGTGTGTGTGTGTGTGTGTGTGTATACACATACCTGCTTGCGTGCACGCAAATGCTTGAAAAGATCTACTTTATCAGAATCAACTCTGTGTCTTATGAGATAGATTTCAGATTGTGTCACCACAGAACTCCTTTGACCTAGAAAAAAAGCACAACAGCAAATCCTTTAAGGGTCTATATCTTTAATCATAAACCTTTAGATTCTGGTTGTGCATTTCAGGAAAAGGTCTTTCACTGAAATAAGTTAATTTTAATGTGACCGTCGAAAACTGCATGAAGTGGTTTGCTCTCTGATTTTCATCTACATTAAAAAATAAAATTTCACTCAGTCCCTTTTTGATGATGCCCTTTTGGAAATGGCTAACCTGAAATCCTGCTGTCTCAGTGGATGGTACAGAATGAACAGGAGGGTTTTGTGGAAGTCTCCTGCTTTCAGTTCTTCTTTATTAACTGAACTTTAAATACAGTAGAATTTTCCCTTTTAACAGTTTTTGGGGAACTCCCAAGTGTCCTGAAACACTTTTAGTTCAGGCTTTGTAATTAGCTCTGTGGAGAAGCCCTGAGCCCCTTTTAGGTCGGTTGGGACCCTTTCTGTCTTTCACTGTGAGACCAATATGGCGGAAAATCCCTACTGGCATTTTCTTTCCTTCCCCAATGTATTATGCAGGAATCCCCAGACCTGGACATTATTAGAACTAGCTTGGGAGTTTTAAAAAAAATAGTTTTCCTGGGTTTTAATCTCCACAGAATCGAAGTTAGGAGATCTGTTGTAGGACTGGAACTCTTCTAAATCTAAATGTACTGGGAGACAACATGTGGGGTGATTAAGTGATAGGATCACGTGACCTTGGTTTTGAATTTAGCCTCTTACTATCATAAGTTCCTTGGCTAAATAATTTAATTCTGTCCTTCAGTTTCTTCAACTGTGCAGCAGAAATAATAACATGTACATACACAGTTCATTAGGTTGTTGCAAAAACCAAAACTGAGACCATGTGAATGTGTGTCGTCACAGATAAAGTGCCATGGGACCTTAGTAACTGCTGGTGCTGCAAGTTGAACCAGGTTTCACATACATAGTTGTACTATGAGTGTGACTTTGTTCCCAAAGCACTAGTTTCTAGTCATGTGTTTGCTGGGGTTGATTTAAGCAATTTTGAGTTACCTCTTGGGCTGTAAGAGAGATGGAAAGGGTCTAATAGAAGAAGAATTGTACTGGGGGACTTGACTCCAAAAAAGGAGTATCGTCTTCACATAACTGATACATCTTTGTACTTTTGCTATTTCGTGCAGGACAGTAAACACATAGAGGTCAGAACATTAGAAAGAATCTCCTGTTTCTGTTGGCTACCCAAGCAGAGTGAGATTTTTGGTCTCTGTGACAGTGGCCTCGTTCCCTCAACTTCCCCTTTAGTAGTACAAATGGGTGTTCTTTTGGAGAGTTGCCTAATTTTTAATTTACTAAGGCAGCTGGGGTTCCTCTTTACCAAATAATGGAAGTAAATGATAAGAATAAGCCTGAGAAGTTTCAGTCAGTGGCCAGTTATCTGTGGTTCTTTAAAGGAAAATGGCGCAGATAACAGAACACATTGGCATATCCCAAACCATCGCCTGTGACCTTGGAATACATTCCTGTTCTGCCAGACTCTGCACGAATCTGCATCTCACCTGGGTAGACTGTCAAGATTTAAGACCCAGTAAGGAAGTAGGTTTGGTTTACAGAAAATTTTACTGTAGAAACTCAAAAAACCCTATGGTACTTAGTGGGGACTCTTATTAGCTAGAACTCAAGAACCCTCTGCAATGGTTGACTGAAACCCATGGCTGCAGTTCTTATTTACTTTTTTCTTTTCAGGAAAAGAAGATTTTTCAGATCCCCTGGATGCATGCAGCTAGACACGGGTGGGATGTGGAAAAAGATGCACCACTCTTTAGAAATTGGGCAATCCATACAGGTATTAAAACCCCTTGCATGGTTTATAGAGGCAAGCCCTATTGTTTTTTGTTGGCGGTGGTGGTATTGTTTTCCTGCCTTCTTTTTTTCTTTTAGTTGTGGTATAATTGACAAATAAAATTTTAAGATATTTAAAACAGAGAAGGACTGATCTGATATACTTAATCCTTGTGAAAAGATCCCCCCCCCCCCATTGAGGTAATTAACACACTCATCACCTCAGATATTTACCTTTTATTTACTTGGGTTTTATTTTACTGAAAACATTTAAGTTCTACTGTATTAACAAATTTCAGTTATATAATACAATGTTAATTATTGTTTATTTTTGTTTTTACTACATACCTGACTTATGGTCTCATGAAGATAGCTTTGAAAAACCTGTGACTTGTTCCCAAGAACATCCAGGACACGTGGGGTACACACTTCATCACTCAGAAGTGATGCTCCGCCCATTCCACAGACACTTAGTTCTTAAATTTCCTATAATGTGGAATTCTGATTAAGTTCCCCAGGTGTGTACCAAGGTAACATAGAATTTACTTATTTTGCAGCTTTAAACGTGGGTTGAATTTGTCTCCCCCAAAGGTAGTCAAGAATATATTTATTTACAATGAAATTTAAGTAGGGAGCTATTTAAGGAGTAGACTTTTTGCTTAGTATTTGAAAGTCAGATGAAAAAGAGACACTCCAGTTGCCTGTACTTATGCATCTCGCAGCTCTTCAGCCTTCTGTATGACTTACATGTAATATAGAATGTAAGTCATAGATTCTCCATTCTTCTACCATTGTTAAGTTTCTCTCAAGCTGTTTAGTAGAGTCAGGGTGACCAGTTGCACCAATTTGCCTGGAACTGTCCAGGTTTTAAAATGAAAATGTCCATGTCCCAAGAACCTTCGCAGTCCCAGGCAGACCAGGATGTTGGTTACCATAGGTATCGCCTGGAATTAAAAGAGTTCCCCGTGCTACTTGGCCAGCAAGCTTATGTTTCCAGAAATTTTTACTCTGAATCTAATTTTTTCCTATTTTTATTAACCTTAATTATTTTCGCTATTTTGTTAGGAAAGCATCAACCAGGAGTAGATAAACCTGATCCAAAAACATGGAAGGCGAATTTTCGATGTGCCATGAACTCCTTGCCTGATATTGAAGAAGTCAAGGACAAAAGTATAAAGAAAGGAAATAATGCCTTCAGAGTATACCGGATGTTGCCCTTATCGGAGAGGCCTTCTAAGAAAGGTAGATAATGAGATTTACTGACAAAAACAATGATCATTTAATATATATTCTAGTACCTTTGTGATTTCTTTATTTCCACATCTGTGGTTCACACTGTGGAAGATAATTCTGCCCTTATTTGACCAAGGAAAATGACTCTCAGGTTGCCAAATGCAGTAAAATGTTTGAAATTTAGGCCATATACAGATTAAAGCATGTGCAGGGTCATTGAGAGTTTCAGAAAGAATTTAACTTAAGGGAAGTGGTTCTCTGTATGTTTTCATGAGTTAATCCAAAAATGTTTTCTGTTGCCACAGGAAAGAAACCAAAGACAGAAAAAGAAGACAGAGTTAAGCACATCAAGGTAATCTTTGGTTGTTCAGGGAGAAGGCCAAAGTTGTGACAATATTAATGATTTGTATTCTTTCTCATAAAAACAAGTAATGTGATCTCTGTGAAGTATTTAATCTTTCTTCTTTTGCTATTGTGTTTTGTATGCTTTACATGTCTCCTCTTGGACATGTACCCACTTGCAGACTCAAGGACACATATCCCTACTTCATCCAATTTCTCAGAAATTTATGAATGAAGTCAGAAATTCACCCTGGAGTGGATAGCCTCAAGCCTCCATCTGCTCCCCACACTATTGCCAGCTGGTAACTTAGTACCAGCTAAGTTCCAGCAACCAGCTACAATTTGATAATATTAAGTACATTTTCAGGCAGTTATATATATTTTAAAGTATATTAAATATTATACACCTATATTAAAGTGTGTTACCTATATTTTACATATATATATATATATATTCCATGATAAGCCATTAGGTTGGGGACCCAGTGATGAGTTCAAACACTCTATTAGTGTAGATCTCAATTGTTTTTTTCTGCTCCACTCTCAAGCCAACTCTCATGACTCCCAAAGGTTTTCTATAGGGGTGTGTGTGTGTGTGTGTGTGTGTGTGTGTGTGTGTGTGTGTGTGTGCCTGCTTTCCAGTAGGCTGTGCAGCGTGAAATCTCCGGCAGTGTGAAGACCTTTGTGTGTAGATTGGGTAGCCCTGGTTAAATAGCCAGAGGATAGCCAAATACTCCGTGCAAAACTGAGGATAAGCTTCAGTTCCCAGGCAAAGAGCAGACACTGCAAACCCAGAGCTCTAGACCACCAGAGAGAAGATTTTCTAGTTTTCTGTGCTCCCTTTGTGCATGAAGAAACTGAATGGGTCGGGAGAGTTGAGTGAGGTGGACCCAAAGGCTGTGCGACATGGGGCCAAGGTCTCACC
Organism: Hipposideros armiger; assembly: GCF_001890085.2. Taxonomy (NCBI): domain Eukaryota; kingdom Metazoa; phylum Chordata; class Mammalia; order Chiroptera; family Hipposideridae; genus Hipposideros; species Hipposideros armiger. The sequence goes on from NW_017731831.1 coordinate 228,647, forward strand.
ATTATTTAGAAATGAACTTAAAAGAGCTGTCAAGTATTCTGATTTTTAACCTTGAATAACTATTGAAGAAAAAAAAACCTGTCCAGGTAGCACAATGTTTAAATACAAGCCAGTTAGTCAAAATAGCAGGAAAAAGCTACAAAAAAAATTTTACTTCAGATATAAAGTTAGACTTGTGTAAGGAATTAGAATTTGAGGGGAAACTTAAATAAATCATAGTTTCAGAAACGTTTACCCCTATAACGGAAAATAAGTATTTTAGTCAGAGTGTTTTACTAACAATACCTCCAGTTTCATTTTCAGTATCTTTAGTTTGTGACTTATTTTAAATATAGCACAGTATTAAGGCCCAATTTTGTTTTAACTTTTTATTGTGGAAAAATTTTATACGTACAGGAAGGAGACAAATGAGTAAAATTGACTCTGAACCTTCACCCCAATTTCAACATTAATGAGCTCATGGCCATTTTATTTCAGATATTCAATCATTGTTGACCTACAAAAACAGTTTTAATATGGTTTCGCTCAATATTTTGAAGCAAATTCCAAACATATAATTTCTTCCATAAATATTTCAGTGTATATCTTTAAAAGATAGGTACTCTTTAAAAATAGCACAGTATCATTTTGCATCTGAAAAAAATTAACAGTAATTTCTCAGTATCATTAAATATCCAGTCAGTGTTCAGATTTCTAGTTGTTCCATAAATGTTATCATTTTTATACAGTCTGTTTACTTGAATCAAGATCCGTATATAATGTCCACACATTGTGAGTTTTGGATATGTCTGTTAAGTTTTTTTTAATCTATAGGTTTCCCATACATCACTTTTAAAAAATTTAATTTTTCCTTGAAGCTGAAAAAATCTAGTTATTAGTTGTATCCATTTTCCCACAGTTTAGATTATGTAGGGTCTACATGTTGATTAGTTTAGTTAGAAAAGTGTAACTTCCCCACAAATATGTGATTTTGAAGAATTTGCTATAATCTTAAGTACGACTAGACCCTATTTATTACTATTTTCACAGCATCTAGTTCAGTGCGTGGTGCAGGACAGATAAGTAGCACATATTTGATCACTGAATACATGCATGAATGTTTGTTGATCAAATAGATGCATAAATAAATATAACATGTGGGGTAGGAGTCGGGGTTTTACATTAGAATGCAGATTTAATTTCATAATCTCAGTTAATGGAGAAATAAGAATGGAGAAACAGATGTTTACTTTTCAACAACCTTCGCTCAAACGTATCTACCATAATCCATTGACTATCAGATGCCAATGATGATAAGATGCACCATTATTTTATGTATCTCTAAGCAAGAAAAACTGCTTACAATGAAACCATGACATATAATTAGATTATAAGGCACATCCTATTTCAGGGATGTGGAAATGTGCATCTTAGAACTGATGACGCGTGCTGTTCTCATAAGTAAGAGACATCTGCAGTCACATCAGCAATGGCGGTGCCTTCCACATGGCCAGCCCTAGATGGGGGTTGGCCATTATCAGCTGAGGAAAGCAAGTGAGAAGTTTCCTCTTAGGTGCAACTATGTGGGTCAAGTTCCATTCCAGCAAAGTGTACATTGCGAAACCTTCCCGTGATGAAGATATGATTAATACTGGAAACTTGCCCTCTCAAAGGGACATTGTTCCTTCAGCAGAAGGAAGGTGATTCATCAGAAATTAGCACAGCCGAACTTATGAATTTAAATCTGCTTGCATCTGTTCTACTGTGTAGCAGTGGAATGTGGATAGGGCCAGGGGGCCTCCCAAATTCTGTGGCTCGTGACTGAAGTAAGAGATAGTCTTCTCTTACTGTTTCTGTAGAATGTCTCCAAAGTTCACTCTCCAGATTGTCTGGAATTGTATAATTCAAGGACCTTATCCTGAGTCAGCCCTGAGTTAATATGTTCTGTGCAAATAACGCAACTGGATAGACTAGATGGGTTTCTTCCACTGAGAAAATCTGTCTTGTGTGTAGCGACTAGGTATGAAAGTTTGCTGTTGAAGCAAGCTCTTTCCAGTTTTCATTCAGTTCAAGTTGGACTGGAGTTTTAACTAGAAAAGGATGTTTAGAACATGCAAGATTTTTCTAGGAAATTGTTAGAGTTTTTCTTGGGTTACTCAGGCAATTTAGCTCCATGCCATATGTTCCCTGAGCAAATAGCTTCCCTGAGACTGGGAGACCCAAGGCCCATTTGCCACGTAGTAGGTGCAGAAATGCTGCCTTGATATTTACTGATGTCTCTTTTTGAGGATGTCGTGTATATTCAGCAAGCCATTTTAATTTGAACTAAGAGCCACCTATGTGAGGAAGTATAAGTAAGGAACACAATAGTGAGTAATACTAGATTGTGCAATATCAGTGCATACTTGTATATGTGTTTTAAAAATGTAATAAGGCCAAGATCAATAAGGATGGAAGTGGGTAAAACAGCGGCATGGTAGCTGACATTTTTGGGCCCCTCCCAAGTTCTAAGCTGTAATTATTATCTCATGTAGTGCTCCCTGTGATGGGCAGGTTATCTATCATCGTTTTGCATACAGGGAAATGGAGGCACAAAGAGGCTGAGTCATTTCCCCAAGGTTGCACTGCTTTATGGAGCTGTAGTTTGCATCCAAGTTAGTCCATCTCCAGAACCCATGCTTTTTCACCACACTCAGGGCCTTTAGCTGTTCGGAGGCTGTGGGCTCTGAGCCAGGTCCTGGGAGATGGATGGATTGAGTGAAATGGAGGTCATTTTCAGGCACCCAGAAGCATCTTACAGGAGCGCCTGGAGATGAGAGTTGCTGTTCATTCTTCGCTGGATGAGTCAGGAAACTGGCTTAATTAGAGCAGTAGTTTGTGTGAGGGCACAATGGGAAACAAAGACAAGTAGGTAGGTAGGGTGGATCAGCAATGAATACTTCCTGCCTCAGAGGATTGTTTACAGATGGAAGACACATCATGCTTTGAAATATAATGTGCTTCCAGATCAAAGGATTGGTGTTATTATGGAAAATATAACCTAGGAGGGCCTCTAACGGCACTTGGTAAAGAGTAGGCTTCTGAATACGGACCTCTGAGTAGCGGTTACAGAAAGCAAATACTGGTTTAGCAGAATTTTCTGATAGAGCTGTTGGCTCTAACAGTGACTTGAGCTGGCTTAAAAAGCAACACGCTCCCCGTCACTGTCCCAAGACAGGCTGAACGACCACCTGTGAGGGATGATACTGGAGGGAGTAGTGTTTAAACCTTAATCAGACGAAGACACATGACCCACTTGAGAAACATAAAATCAACGCTGCCCTCCCTGGATGGAGCAGGCGAGAGGGCTTGCCCTGCCGGTCGTGGTGCCTCCCTCCCCTCCTGGTGGCTCTCGAGAGACTGCTCAGCACACAGTCTAAAAATTGGTTGGCTAAATAGCCTCTCTGGATGATTTCGTAAAATAAGGCCCAGTTGAGCTCTTTGGGGCAGATTTGGAGCATGATGGAATTGATTTTTAAGGGAGGTCTTTCTCATGGTAATAGGAAGGAATGGAGGGGAGGGGAGGAGAGACTGCGGTAGAAGGTCTAGATGAAGATGGTGGCAGTTGGACTAGAAAGGAGGAGATATTTCTGTGGAGAAAGGAAGGGGATGAAGACAGGAGTGGCTCAAAGAGGGAGGCCCTGAGTTTTCAACCCTCATAGAGGGGGTTATTGGGAATGAAGCGTGTTTTGTGGAGAAAAGGGCGTGTGTTTAACTTTGAACATGTTGAGTTTGCAATGACAGAGAGCCTCGAAAGTAAAGAAATGGTGGGTAGAAAGTTGGATCTGACAGGTGCAGAGCTCAGGTAACTGTGGGAGGGCAGGTGTGTGGTCATTGACTCAAGGATGATATTGGAGCCTGGAAAACAGATGTCTTCTCCAAGAGAGAAGCTGTAAGAGATGAAAACAGAGACCTAAGGAGAAGACGAAAAGAAGAAAAGTGAGCTGAAGAAAAAAGTCAAAAGGGAACTTGCAGTGAGAGTGGGGAGAAAGAAAATGAAGATGGTCTAGTTCCCAGCAAAGAAGGAAAGGATGGAAGGTGTTTCTAGGACCAGACAGGAGGCTTCAGCCTGTTTTGCTAGAGCCCCTGTTCCTAGTGGCCTCGTGGCCTCCATGTGTACAGTGTGCAATTCCCTGGGCGGCTTTTATGAAGCCCAGCTATCAGCTTGAATTTTTTGTTAGTATAGAAACCTAGAGATACTTTTAAATTTGGCTTCAAGGAGACTGATTTTACACAGATGAATTAGGACATTTCTGGACGTGAGGATTTGGGATGGGGTGGCAAATGGTCTAACAGCCATTATATTTGGCCTCAGAGAGGGGACATCTAGATAAGGACTGTGGCACAGGGATGAGACAGAATGGGCTTGGAGCAGAGGGATGCTGTTATGTGACTCAGGCCCACCCCAAGCATAGTTTTGAGATGAACCAAAGGTGTATTATTTTAGAGGTCTAAAGAAGGCTGCCCTGCCCCCGAACTCTTTCTTATGCCAGCTTGCTTTCACCTAAAATCCCTTAAAGTGTAGACCAAATCTTGGATTCTCTAATGAACAGCCCAAGCATCTTGGGCATAACTATTTAGCAGAGTTCATGCACCATGGAGGGGTCTGAACCCAAGCACCATCTTTTCTGTTTTGGTTTTCTTTGGGGCAAGGTGAGGGTTAGAAACCAAGAGGACCTGATTAATAGGAGAACCTACATCTAAAATAAGAGAGGGAATAAAGGGCCGGCCGAGTGGCACAGTTGGTTAAGAGCTCGCTTGGAAACACCAGCTCTGAGCAGCAGGGCCGCGGTTCGGATCCCACATTAAGGGCCAGTGATGCTGCGCCCTCTACAGCTAAGATGATGAACAACAGCTTGACTTGGAGCTGGGCTGCTGTGAGTCTCTGGCAACGGCATAAGCTGCAGCAGGGCTGCAGTGGGCTGCTTTTTGCTACCATGAGTGGCCAACCAATGACCGGTGGCCGACTGCCTCACCCGAGAAGAGCACAATGATAATACCAACATGGGCCAGTGAAGCAACGTCCTCCACAACTAGACTGAAGAACAAAACAGCAATTTGTCTACCTGTCTGTTCCCCTTCCCTCGATTCCCCAGCGCTGTTCTCCCCCAATTCCCCAATAAAATCTTTAAAAAAAAAAAAAAAGAAAGGGAATAAAAAGGGGAGGCTAGTTCAGGATTAACCAGGCCACATTACAGTGCAGCACCATGGGGACGGTGCAGCAAGGAGGGGGCACCACAGAGGGCCGGGGGACACTGTGGGCAAAGGCTGTTCATGACCTGCAAGATCTCCAGGCACGTGTTCCACAGACAACTCTACACCCCTTTTCTTATTTTGGAATACTATATATATAGTTTAGGTTTAGATGTCCCTATTTTAATCACTTCAAAACTTTTTTTTTTTTAAAGATTTTATTGGGGAATTGGGGGAGAACAGCATTGGGGATTTGGGGAAGGGGACCAGACAAGTTGCTGTCCTTTTGTTCATCAGTCTAGTTGTAGAGGACGTCGCTTCACTGGCCCATGTTGGTATTGTAATCATAGCACTCTTCCTGGCTGAGGCAGATCGGTCACCGGCAGTTGGAGGGCCACTCACGGCGGCTCTTGGTATCTCGTGCTGGCTGCCGGCTGCTCACGGTAGCTCACTGCAGCCCCACCTGCAGCCTATGCCATCGCCGGCGACTCACGACAGCCCAGCTCCAGGTCAAGCTGTTGTTCACCATCTTAGCTGTAGAGGGCTCAGTGTCACTGGCCCATGTGGGATCCAAACCTGGTGGCCCTGCTGCTCAGAGCTCGCGTTCCCAAGCCAACTCTTAACCAACAAGCCACTTGGCCGGCCCCCACTTCAAAACTTTTGACTAGTGTAGCTTTGATCCCCGTTGTTCTGCATCCTGGATGGGGAAACCTTTCAGGGAGTCACTGACTACATTCTACTATACAAGTTACTATATTTTCCTTCCAGAGCAATTATACCAGTGAAGTGGTTGCACTGAAGACTTTGAAATGGACAGGTTCTTCTTGAAGTGGGGCTGAGAGGAGAAAAACAGTTCAGACTAGCCTGGCTCAGTCTCCACTGGTAGAAAATATCGTTCTATTGTAGAAGTAATACAGGGTACAAGGTAGTGATGGGGGAGTAAATAGTTCTGTCTCCTTTGGAAATAGTGCAGGATGCAGGGTTAATTAAGACAGAAAGCTGGAATCAGACCGTGTTGCATGATCAAAGACTGACTACTGATCCTGTGTCTCCTCAGGCTGAAAGTAACATAACCTTGGAAAATGAATTTGTCTCTGAGTCATAGTTTCCTCAAGTGTAAAGTGATAAAAGTATCACTTGCCACTAATTAAAGTATATAGATCATGTGAAACACTGAGAGGTCTTCAGCTGAAAAGTCAGAATAATATACGTTTTTAAATATATGCAAGTCCTGCTGCCTCATTACTTTTATAAGAGACCCAGAAACAGAATGAGTAAAAAAAACGAACAATAAACAAAACTTAAGACAACAAAAGAAGCCCATAAAAATTATCTGGTTTTTTTTCCATAATTCCTTCAAATGTTCTGTACTCAAATGCTCAAGTGGCCAGAGTCGAGGGCAAGCCTTATCTGAGAAGTTCCTTTGGAGAGATTTGAGGAAATATAGTGAAACATGCGGTGTGATTGGGGGGTGGAGGGAGATGCAAAAGGGCCATTGAGGAAACCAGCGAGGAGGAAGGTGCCACCAGAAAGGTGTGGAATTGCAGCAATGACAGGTGGTTCACGTTGTCAAGAGGGAGTGTGCAGGCCTTCCTACTGGGTGTCAGAGTGGTGTTGAGGGGAAGGGATGTGAGGAAAGGTCACTGGATTTGGACGAGCAGAGTTTTATTGGCGACTTTAGATTAAATAGTGGGCATTTATTTAGTAAGTGCCAGGGGTACATTTATCTCATTTAATCTTCATGTCATCCCTATGACGTGGGTCCTGTTGTCCTCAGTTTATATCTGTCCACCGTGCCCTGAAAGAGGCTTAAAGAGGGTAAATAAAGGTCTGAAACTAGTAAGGGGTGGACAAGCCAGGCTTTGACCCCAGGCCTGTCTTACCACCCCCCAGAAGCCAGGAGCTGGGTTCCCCAAGTGGAGTGGCAGCGAGGCTGTAGGCTCTAACAAGAACGTAAGTGAGGAGTCGAAGGTGGGGAAGGCAGATACTTGCTCAGGAGTTTGGCTATAAAGGAAGAGAAAAGATGGTGGTTCAAGTCATGGGCCAGTGAGATTTTCCTAGAAAAGACAGACTTCTTACTTGGAACTTGTAAAACAAAACAAAACAAAACAAAACAAAACAAAACAAAACAAAACAAAAAACGGAGGGGGGTGGAATGCAAGATGCTACAGGACAAAAAGGTAAAAGTTCTGCCCAGTGGGGCTGTCCTGGGTCCTTCTTTATGTTCACCCTTTGGTACATCTGGTCAACCATGCTGTGTGTGACTTTTTTTTTTTTAATTGAGCTATACAGTGAAGTGATGTCTTTGAAGTTATAGTTATTGCGGTGGGAGTTTGCCGGGGATCGTGAAGGAGGAGGTCATTTTCCCCTCCTTTCCTATGTCACTTTTTGGGGGAGCTCATCACTGATTCCAAGTGGCACATAAATAAATTGATAGGAATGCCCCACATGTCTTAGAGGTCTACAACACTCTGGATTTTTCAAAGCACAGTCCTATCGACCTCACAAGCTCTTCTGCTCCCATCTTGTGTTCTTTCTGCCCCTCCACCCTCCTCTCCATTTTGGTTTCCTGAAGGAGTCGTCCTATGTGGCTCTTTTTGTCTGGCTCGATTGCTGTCATGGACACAAATGCAATCTTACCTTGAGGAGAAGCTCACCCCTCAAAGTGCTGAAAGGCAATATGTTCCTCAGGACTGGCTCTCCCAGGGTTGGTTGGCACTCTCAGCCTGGAGGGTTCTAGTGCACTTGAATAAAGCAGAACTGAAAAGCTATACTAAGGAAAAGGAAATTGTTCTCATTGTTTCATTAGTATGAGTGGGCTGCGTGGGACATTCAGGCACTTGAAAGGCATTTATATGAAGCTGTGGGTGTGGGGTTGCTTGACTGGACTCCATCAGGAGAGTGAGGCTTTGGCTGTGAGTCTGGCCTGTGTTATCAGCCACCCACCTAGTGCAGGACACTCAAGTGGTCAGAGTCAAGGGCAAGACTTATCTGAGAAAAAGTCATCCACAATGCCCTCTGGGTTCCTGTTCTTGGGCCAACAGTTGAGGCATTTTCCTCAGAACTGGAGGAAAGAGTTTTTTCCCACAAATAATTGTAAAAGAGCTGGCATGATTCCTCTCTTCAAAAGAAGACCATGAGTTTACTCTTGATCACTGCCTCCCTCAGATAAGGAAGACTTGGAATTTAGGTAGTGCGGTACTTTACATAGACAGTCACACAGCTCCGCTTCACCCTAGAGCTATTGTCTGAAGGTGTAAGCATTTCAGAAAGGCACATTAGAGGCATTGGTACGATTTCCTCAAAGGAGAACACTACATGGAAATGTGCTTCTTCATCTCCAGGCTGATTTAAAGAGGTAGGGAATGCATTCGGGAGATGAACGGACTCTAGTGTTAAAGTAGGCAGAGTGTAGAATTTAAGCTAAGAAAATGGAGGGCAAAGGAAGTGTTCTCAATTCTGTTTTCTTTTCTTCTTCCTAGCAAGAACCAGTTGAGTCATCTTTGGGGCTTAGTAATGGAGTAAGTGATCTTTCTCCTGAGTATGCGGTCCTGACTTCAGCTATAAAAAATGAAGTGGATAGTACGGTGAACATCATAGGTAAACTGTTTTGACATCTCATTTTTTATACACATGAGCAGCCCTCTGGGGTCTAAAATTTGTAAAACATGATTTGAAATAACATAGGCAGTGGGAGGGGGTCTTGGAACCATCTCAACATGCCAAGTTCCAGCCCCCAGATTACAGGCCTGAAAAATAAAAGCCTTTGAGGTTCAGATAAAGAAATTCGGATGGTTCAGCCTCAAGAAAATAGGCCAAGAGTGACTTCCCAGGAGAGTCCAAGTAGATGAAATGGTTTTATTTCCCTAGTGGCTAATGATTAGCAGCTTGCAATCTTTCAGTAAATGGTCAGATGGACAAAGTGTTATTTATTTAACTTGGGAACATGGAAAGGGGAGACTGTGCTCTCAGCACCTGCTCCATGGCAGAGCTGCCACAAAGGTGGTGCTCATCACACAGATGAAGAGACTGAGGCACAGAGACACGTTGCCAAAGGACCCACTTTGGTTCCACAAAGAGTTTCGAGCACGCTCTATATTCTAGACTTGCTCCTATGAGCAGGAGCTAGATTGGGGAACAAGGCAGGCCCAGTTCCTAGTTTCATGGAGGGAGAGAGACAGTAAACAAAGCCACAGCTAACCAATGCTGCAAAAGAAAATAATGGAGATAAGAGAGAACCAGGGACTGGCTTTTGATTGGAGGCTTCCCTGAGGAGTTGACGTTTCCCCGGAAGCCGGGTAAGTTGGAGGGACATCGTGGGGCAGGCAGCAGGCAGTATGACCCATCTAGACCATGACATAACACACTTGGAGAGCCAGAGGAAAGTTTGTGTGACTGAGTGTAGGGAGCAGCAAGAGGTTCCCCTCAGAGAGGGTGGCCAGGCGGGGTCATGGGGGCCTTTGCAGGCCCAGGGATGGAGATTGGGTTTTGTTTCCAAACTGCTGGAGAGTGCATTTCAAAACAATTTTTTTTTAACTAACGTATAATGGACAGTGGAGTGCATAAGTGTTTTACATACACACATGATGTAAATACCACCCCTCCAGGCTTTTAGGCAGGAGGGTGACAAGCGTTACTTACATCTCAATAAAGTCCCACTAGGACACTGTGGTGAATGGTTGGTGGGAACTCTGTGCAAGGCAGAGGCCCAGCCGTGAGCTCTTATTCCAGTTCCAGCCCCAGAATCTCAAATCGGAGCTTTGCGCTCAGGTCTCTTCTGGTTCACTGAACCTTGCTCCATGTTGGAAACAGTCAGGGCTTCTGATGCTGGTAAGCACCAGAGAGATCAAGCAAGCGCAAGCCTCACATCTGGGTGCCTTCGTTCCTGGATTGTCCTTTGAATATGGACGGGAAGCCACAGCCCCTACAGATGCCAGTCACCTGAGAGTTTTGGAAGTGGAACCATGTATGTGAGAACTCCCTTAAGTGTAGAGATCTTGGGGAGAATGTGGGGTAAAAGGAGAATGGAGCAGATGCTGAGTATGTGCTGTATCTCAGGGCAGGCCTGGCCTGGGCTTCCTTCCAGGGCTCATATCTAGACCGGGCACTTTTGCATGGAGGCAGTTGGTCCCACAGTCGTTTTGAGCTGAGAGAGGTCATCAGGATTGAGCGTTCTTCTCACTTCCCCTCTGCAGTGAGGCAACTTGCCCGACCCGAAACCCAGCTCTCCTCCGTCCTGGGCCCTTTTACCCAAGGCCCCAGGCTGCTTCACCACCCTCTTGTCAGGGCAACAGTAGGTTTTCAGGTTGTTTGGTTGAGTCTTCAGGATGAGAATTCTCAGCCCTGGAGAGTGTTCTTTGCCCCTGCTATGGCAGGTGCCACATGGGCTTGGTACTAATTTAATGAGTCATCGCTGCTGGGGCCAAGACAAATGCAGGTTTGGTTAGAATTCACCTACTGGATTACATGATTCTCTTCTTTGGAATAATAATAAAATAATAATGGATGGCAGTAAAATGAGTTTGGATATCTCTTTCTATGTAGTCGGTGGCCCTTACTAAGGTATAGAATTATACATGAAGTGGACCCATACAAGTATTTTGAAGAAATGGGTAATTCGTGATCATTGCTAACAATAGCACTGCCTCAGATTTTAAACCCTTCGCAGCGCTATGGTCTACACACACCCACGACCATTAACTAGCCATCCCAGCCTTTGTGATTTGTGGATAGAGATGAGAAACATGGGGATTCTAGTTCCAAGGCCACTGTGGAACGTGAGAGAGTCTCCTTCTGTCTCTCTTAACCTTCTAAAAATGCTTTATTTAAAAATGACACTGTTTCTTGCTTTCAGTTCATTTGTTTCTAAACCCAAAGTTCATTCCAGTTTTATACTTAGGCACCAAGATGAAAGCTTCAAGGTGTTTCCATGCTACTTGTATAAGCATATGTTCATAAGATTAAAATGGGGAGCAGAAATGAGTACTTAATATGATAGTAGTTGTTCACGTTTGTAGGATCTGAGCTAGGGAAATAGATTGAAAATCCGGAAGTTAATCTATTGGAGGCCAGCCAGCCAGCACACTTTATTCTGGACAGGGTCGCTGTTTTGTAAGTGAACCCATTAAATGTGCAAACCGTGAAGTATACTGTTGCCCTGACAAGTGAACTCTTGCTTGATTACTATGTTTTACTTCTATTCTTGCCACAAATCAGAGCGGGAAGACACACACGCACATACACATGTGCACATACTGGTGATTTTCAGCAGGCTGTGTCCTGGTCTTGTCTTCTCGTCCATAACAACTGAATGTCCTTTCACAGTTAGCTAGCTGTGCACACAAAAAAAGGAGTGCCACATCTCAGTACTTACAGCATGTCTTTGAATATTCCATCTCTCCTGTACAGCTAAATGCATAGGTTAGCACCCCCAAAGACCTATCCCTGCTTTCCCTTTAAGGGGAGGGAGAAAACACGCCTTATTTATTTATTTTCCTTATTTTTACTTTTCTTTAGCGTTGTATTATTTTGTGTGGGTGGTAACTTCTGTTTTTAGGAAGCGGAAGCAGCCGGCAACATGTTGAATTGTTCTGACAATACCCCGCTGGCATCTTGCCTGGGTTAGCAGTGCTTTTGCTGAGCTGTATTGAAATGATCTCCAGGCCAGTGTAAAAAAGCTTGCAGGTGCGGACATTCTGTCCGACTTGCCTAGGCAGTGCTTTATAACCCCATTGTGTTTCTTGATAAAAGGTAACCCCACCCTTCAAAAAAGCAATGCTTGCTACAGAACAAGGGAGGCTATTCATTATACTCCGAAGTACATCAAGCAATCCTTAGTGACTAGATATACAGCATTAGGAAATAGTGTAATTTAGATTTTGGCTGGGTTTTGGCTGCCCAAAATGTACCTATATAGGATGTACTTTTTTTTTTTTTTGTAATTGCTTCCAAATTTGACTAACTTTAAAGTGAACGTTGAGTAGCTTTTTTAGCCAAGCTTAGAAAGAAATTCAAGTATCAACAGGGAGGACTGAAATTACAGGAGAACAGATTTACCACTTAAAGACCACCCTTAGGGCTCTCACGAGGGCCTCTGGAACCAGAATTCATAATGACTGGAGGGTGGCCAAAGGTGACACTAGGCTGTAGAACTATGTCTTCATCTTTTTCCAGCTCCTTTTCCCCTGTTCTGTTTGCCAATTTTCCTGGTGCTTAAGATATGAAAAATTCCATCTACCAAGTACATAGTAGCTTTAGGGTGGATCTTGAGATGGAAGGCACCACACCACCTCTTGAGAGGGAGTGAGTGAAGGTCTAAATGCTGGATCTTAACGGCGCTGTCTGCTGTGCCCCATGCCTTCCCCTGAGAGAGCTGAGCTGTCTACCCTTCAGAGCCCGGGCCAGAGACAAAGCATCCAGTTTCATCAGGACCCCCAGAAAGCTCAGGGCGATATGAAACTCCACGTGAGATCTGAACTAAGATATCACAATATGCCCAGACTCAGAATCAATACTACCTCGAATTTTTCTTCAGCGGACTGGACCTTGGAAAGCCTAGTTACAGAGGTGAGACTGCGTGGGACGCGCTCTCCGTCACAAAGGGCAGCCAGGAGCCCCGGGCAGTGGAGTTTTGACTGTTGTTTTTCCAACCTTAAGAAGTTTTCATTTACCCAAGAAACCTGCCATCTTTTTATGAGGCTATATATATTTTCCCCGTCCACCTCTCCCTCCTCACCCCCATCTCATGCATAATTAACGATCAGATCCTCCTGTCTTCCCGCGTTCGGTTTCTCAAACCCATCCCCTTCTTTCTATTTCTGATACTGTTCCCAGTCACCTTCGCTCTTGCCTGAGCTCCGCTTCTGTTCTGTCCCCTCCCCGCTTATTCTCCACACAGAGTGATTTTGAAAACAAATGCTCGTCTCACCATGTCACTATTGCCCGCAGGACAAAGACCCCAGCCTCTCTCATGGCTCCAGGGTCCTGATGACCTGGCCCCTGCCCACCTCTTTTATACATGTTTTTGAATTTGAGGTATTTTGAACAATTTGACTTCCATGTGCCCATCCAGACAGAAAGTGAGGTTGATTGTGAGTTTTGTTATTGTGGAGAGGCCGCTAAGCTGTGTCAACACAGCACAGCAAGAAATGGGCGTTTGGCAGTTCCACTGGTAAGTGCCAACGCAAGAGGCCTTACCCAGATTTCTGCTCCCTGACCACTGACTCTTGAGACATATCGATGAACTCTACTGAGCTTTGATTGGGACACCTTATTTGCTTCCCTGTATGTGATGCTGTTTTCTCAGGGGTGAAGAGTATGTACTACTCCGGTCACACTTGCTTCACTGTGAACCTGCATCAGCCTATTATAGTCCAGGACCATCTGCCCGTGCAAGGACCGAACTCCATTCTCTGAAATTCCTAATCCCACAGAGACTGTCTCTCCCATCATTGCTCTTGGAAACTAAACTAAACCATGGCCATAATTTTTTTTT
>NW_017731831.1:243516-279093 GCF_001890085.2 Hipposideros armiger
AGCAGCCAGCGTGAGTGGCCAGCAGCCACAGTGAGCGGCCGTCCAGAAGCCGGTGACTGATCTGCCTTGCCCGGGAAGAGCGCAATGATGCTGCCAACTTGGACCAGTGAAGCAATGTCCTCCACAACTAGAATGAAGAACAAAAGGATAGCAACTTGTCTGTTCCCCTTCCCCCAATTCCCCAGCACTGTTCCCATCCTCCCAGTTCCCCAATTAAAAAAAATCTTTAAAAAAAAAAAGAAAAAAGAAAAAAAGAATAGCTCAGTTCGACCTTCATTAACTCTTTCTGTTAAGGGAGACTGTCCTGCGAAGTACCTGAGTTGAGCTTGGGGTCAGGGAAAGCTGAATTTGAATACTGGTTCTGCCACTTAACTGACCATCTGACCATCTGACCTTGACCTTGAATTAGTTGTTTAACTCTCCCTGATGACTTTCCCCATGTCTATGATGGAGATAATGATTGTACCTTCCTCATGGGGTGTGAGGTCTTGTGGGTGGTGGGGGGAGGCAAAGGTAAGTGCTCAGAAAATGTTAGGTTTTATTTCAATTATCAGTCAGGATACTGGAGCCCCTAGAGGGGTGGCACTTCTGAAGCAGATTGTAAAAGATTTGCTATTCTTGTGTCTTTTCAGGTGTCAGGAGTCAGTGTTACTGTCTGTGTTGTCACTTGGGGCAAAGTTTGGTGGTTCACGGAAAATAGTTCAAATGGCACGAGAGAGAGAGAGAGACAGAGACAGAGACAGAGACAGAGACAGAGATATTGATTGGTTAGGGATGATGCGTACAGCACATCCAGAGAGTATCTCAGATGTTGGGGTTTCTCTCTTGGGCTTCCGGCTATGAGTGGGAAGTTTCTAAAGTGCCCTCAGTGATGTTCAGAAGTTGTTGTCCCTGCCTGAGACATAAAGCAACATACTCCTAAGGGGACAGTTGGACATAGAGATAATGTAATTATATTAACTGGGGACCCAGATTGTAGCCCAGAAAACAACAAGCTTATTTTTATATCCTAGTTACCAGCATTCAGGATACACTTACAATTTGAGTAGAGGTACCTATCCAGTTTTTTGTCATAGTCATGTGTATTAAGTAAAATATATTAAAATGATCCCCTTTTAGTCATACAGGTCTAATGAATTTTGGCAGTGGCTCTCTGTTGTGTAGCCACCACTATAGTCAAGACATAGGACATATTTTCATCACCCCAAAACATTTCCTCTTCCTCGCGCCAGCTTCTGGACCTATGGCTTGCTATGTCTTTATCACTTCATCTAGGTCTAAAAAGGCCAACTTGCCAGAGGCCTTAAATTTTCTAGAAAACATGTGTTGTTAAGCCTGGTGTTTGCAAATGCCCATGGATGCCTGCAGGACTCTGGCTCCAGCCGGTGAGCCTTGGTCTGTTCATTCATCTATGGATTCAGCAGACATTCACTGAGGTGTGAGGTGGCAGGAGCATCTGCTATGACTTGATACAAAAAGTCCTACTGCTGTTTCTCAACTCTCACAGGAGTCCTAATTTGGTTGGGAGATGACACACAAATAAAAAGTTAAATGAACATATGTGGAATGAACTTGCAGTGCAAGGCAGAAAGTCAAGAAATGTCACAAGGTCATGTCACATTGTAGTTTTGGCTGAGCAGTGGGGACAGTGAGTGAGAGGCACTCAGGAAAGAGAGGTCAGTCTGTTCTGGGGTGGTCAGGAAAAGGCTCAAAAAAAAAAAAAAAGAGGCATTGTGAACACTGCCTGTTGCTCACCCTCCCCTTCCACTCCCTCCCCGCTCTGTGTCACCGCCTCATTGAAGCCTTTGATTCCTCGAATTGGAAAAAAATTCCACTTCCCTAGCTCTCATCCCGTGGCCTCTCCCTGCCGCCTCCTCCTTTGTCTTTTTGCTAGTGTCCTAAACTTCCTCTCTAGGTTATTCTTTGCTGGTCTGTAGCCCTACTGCACTTCTTACAAACCAGATCCTTGACTAGGTTGCCCTTTCTCTGCCCCTCCTCGTACTTGACAGTCATGTCCTGCACAAAGTAGGTGCTCAAATAAATCTCTGTCAGTTGAATCACTGAGTTGGGCATTCTGGGGAAAAACAGTGAGGGAGAGAACGTTTAGTCAGAACCAAGGGATATAATTAGAAAGATGCTTGAACTGTTGCCATTGTTTATACTCCTGGTTAGCTTGCTGTCTATTTAGAATAGCAGTGCGAAAGAGAAATGAACTTTGGAGTATTGGGAGTTAAAGTGGCTTCGATATAAATCAAATTTATATAAGACCTTGATTGCCCCCGAGTGGGTATTGCTTATACCTATCTGCCCCATCCCCCCATACACACACGCACACATGCACACATCGTTTGGTTTCTAGCTCCACCCATTAACTGCTTCTTAGGACTCGGGAAATCTCATTTTCCTGCTGTTTTATTTTATTTGGGAGAAAAGGCAGAAGAAACTTGAGAGAGGTCAGTGTCGGCACTCAGTCTGTGTCTGGTGAACTGCATAATTGATGTTCTCATGCTCAAATAGATAGTCCAAAGGATAAAATAAGAATTTGGGCGTCTGCCTGCCATATTTAGCCTGCCTTCCTTTTCTTCCATTTTATCCCCTCCAGGAAAACCTAAGCAGCATCCAGTTTCCCCTCCATTCTGTATGCTGTGGCTTTGTGGACTCTTTTATCACATCCCAAAATCTCCTTTCCCAGCCTGTTTGGTGCCTTTCCTTTCTTCGTTAGAGAACCCATGAATTCACACTCCTTTCTGAAACCTTCCCTGAGTAGAAAAGCAGGTAACGTTCTCCCTACCTTATGCTAGTCATTCCATCACCTCCCAAAAAGCAATCAAAACAGGAACCCATTTATTATAAACCAAAATACTCAAGCAATTAACATACTTCGAGCAGTGAAAACGGGAGCTCATCCGTGATGACTGACTTCTCAAGGAGACTGGCATAGAGCCGCCTTCCTGCCTGACCCTGAACATTTTACAGATGGCCTAGGAAACGGCAGGGACGTAGAGCACTGCACACAATCCACATGTATGACTTTGGACAAGTCACTCTACTTCTGTGTGCCTGAGTTTCTTCATTTATAGCAGGGTAATGATGCTTTCCCTGTCATTCTCATGGGATGAAATGTTAAAAAAGACTTACACAGGAAGCATGAGTAAAACATTGGTTATGATGGCAAAGTGCTTTGAGGCCCTTGGGAATACAGTATCATTTGCATTCGTTTATTGGTGCCAGTTTTCAAGTATATTTAATTAATTGCCAACTGACATATAAGGTCAGCTGTTTAAAAGTAGGGCAGGACATTAGGAGCATTCAAATGAAAGCCCCAATGAGATATCACTACATACCAATCAGAATGGCTAAAGTAAAAAAAAAAAAAATAGTCGTAATACCAAAAGGCGACAAAATAGTGCCTAAGTTGGATTACCCATACACTGCTGGTGGAAATGTAAAATGGTGTGGCCACTCTGGGTTACAGTTTGGTCGTCTCTTATAAAACTAAACATGTAATTACCATATGATCCAGCAATTGCACTCTTGGGCATTTATCCCAGAGAAATGGAAACTTATGTTTATACAAAACCTGTACACAAATGTTCATAGCAGCCTTGTTTGTAATAGCCAAAGAATGGAAGTACCCCTGAAGTCCTTCAATAGGTGACTAGTTAAACAAACTGTGGTATATCCATACCACGGAATATTACTCAGCAATGAAAAGGAACTTACAATGGATACGCACAACTCGAATGAGTAAATCTCCAGGGAATTGTGCTGAATGAAAAAAAGCCAGTCTCAAAAGGTCACTATGTGAATCTATTCATGACACATTCTTGAAATGACAACAATTAGAGAAATAGCAAACAGATGAGTAGGTATTATAGGTTAGAGATAAAGCGGGGGAGGAAGCTGAAGGAAGGTGGGCGTGGTTACAAAAGGGTTACGGAGAACATGCTTGTGATGATGGAACTCGTCAGTTCTTTTACTGTGGTGGTGGGCATGTGAAACTACATGTTTGATAAAGTTGCACAGAACTAAGTACACACACATAAATGCACACACAAAAGAGGACAAGTAAAACTGAGGGAATCTGAACAAGATGCATAGATTGCTGTCAGTGACCTTGCAGGTAGAGTGTCCCTCAGGTAGGGTGCCACCCCAGTGACTTGGATAAAAGGGCACACAGGAGCTCCGTATTATTTCTTATCACTGTATGTGAGTCTATAATAATCTCAAACTAAAAAGTTTGATTTAAAAAAATGGAGGCAGGATTCAGAGTCAGGTGGACAGAATTCGCCTTGTCAGTGTGCTGGGGAGTTGATGCTAGTAATGTGTGTTAGAATTGGGAAGCCGTTCTGTCCATGGTTCTGGTATTTCACCTAGAGGTCGTTTTGCCTGCAGAGTAGGAAGAGGGCTGGGAGTATGAACAGAGCACCCCACCGCTAGAAATGACATAGTGGGGGTGGATTTTGGTGGTCTTTCCTCCTTATTGAGATTTGATGATGTCTCTCTGGACCCCAGGACACGGGAAATACCACAGCAGCTTCCTTTGGAGCAAGAGCAGAGAACAGAAATGGGTCAGGTTCAAAGCACTGTCTGGCTGGCCCTGGGGCTAGGTCCGGATGCAGCCCCTGGTCTGACAGCCTTGGCTGTGACTGCCATTGAGTTTGGGACCTTGCCACATGTAAGCACCATTGGCAGGCATGCTGGAAATAGTCCTGGGGAGCCAGGTTTTTGTCAGGCTGCTTCTCTGGAGACATTAACCCAAAGCTAAGGCTTATCTTCAGTTTCATGGCAGATGACATGTGGTGACTAAGAACCTGACTCCGGGCTATTCAGCTCTTTTTGGGGGAAAGTTTTTTCTTTGTTGTTGTTTTTTTCGTCTTGAGCAAGTGTGCTAGAACAGGGAAGTCAGGTGACGCTGGTGCATAATGGCTGTCTTTTCTTTGAAGTTGTAGGACAGTCACATCTGGACAGCACCATTGAGGATCAAGAGATTGTCACTAACCCGCCAGATATTTGCCAAGTTGTGGAGGTGACCACTGAGAGCGATGAGCAGCCGGTCAGCATGAGTGAGCTCTACCCTCTGCAGATTTCCCCCGTGTCTTCCTACGCAGGTAAGCGGGTTGGAGGGAAGCTTTGGAACTGAGCACGGAACAAAGGAGAGCAGGAGGGCAGCCTAGGGTCACCCGTTTCACCACACAGCAGAGAACCTCTTCTCTCGCCTGGGAATTGTTCTTGCTTTGATTTTTCTCAACTAGCACCATCTTGGGCACTTTGATTCTCAGTTAGAAGACATGGTCACAGCATTGCTTTCCTTGATCACCCATAACATTTTCATGCATGACTAACAAATGATAAGATTTCTTTGGGGAAGTAGTTCATCTGACTCTATTTTATTTGCACAAATTATCAGAAACTGGGAAGGGTGTTTGTAATGGAATCTGAGTTTGACCAAGCTGGATAGGACCTTAGGGATCACCTCTAACAGTTTTTTCATTTATGGAAATGAAGGGACTTGTTCCAGGTCACACGGCCAGTAGGTGTTTGGGTCAGGACTTGAACAAAACCTTCAGACCCCAAGCCCTATGCCATTCCAGTAGGTTTACTTGTCACTTCCACATATGTTTCCTTTCTTTTTCAGTGTAGTCCAGCTTCAAACTGGGCCAGGCACCTGAGCCCGTTTCTCATTCCTCAGGGAACGGCCACATACATGATTGCAGGAATTGGCCCAGACAGGCACAAGATCAGAACCCAATTCTTTATATCATCTTTACAGAATAAAGTGATGGCTCCTTTTTCCCACCAACATTACATCATCTTGTACTCTCTTCCCGATGGTCTCCATTTAATTGTTTGGGTCTCGATTCTGATTAGGAAATAGAAATTACAAGTCAGTGTTTGCTTGCAAACATTCAAAACAAAAAAAAACAGAGGCCCTATCATGAGTAAGTACATTCAGCTGTAATAAATAGTTCAGGAATTCTTCCCAGTACCCTTTTTATGTGCTGCCAGATAGAGTGTCCCTCAGGTAGGGTGCCACCCCAGTGACTGGCACAGGATCAGCATTCAAATTAGGTTGATTCAAATGACAAGTTGTTTGTGAATTATCAGTCACAAAACAGTCTGAACCACAACTTTCTTGTTTTTTCAACTAACTTTTTAAAAGTTGTGGTAAAATATCCATAAATATAAAATTTACCATTTTTGCTATTTTTAAGTGTACAGTTCAATGGCTTTAGTACATTCACATTGTCGTGCAAGCATCACCACCACCCCCATCTCCAGAACTTTTTCGTCTTTCAAAACTGAAACTCTTGTGCCCATTAAACACTGACTCCCCGTCTCCACCTCCCCCTTGCCTCTGCCAACCACCATTCTACTTTCTATGAATTTGGCTACTCTGGGTACCTCACATACATGGAATCATACAGTATTTGTCCTTTTGTGACTGGATTATTTCATTTAGCATTATGTCCTCAAGGTCCTAACATTCTTTTGTGCTAGGCACATTAAAGGAATGTGAGAACAAGCCTTAGCTACACGAAGCTTATAATCTGTCAGACAGGATAAGCTTGTCATTTATTCATCAAGCATATTTTGAACTCCTACCTGTGAGTCCTTCGATGGTCTTTGCCAGTCCCCCGTAATACTAACTATGACTTCTTACATGTTTATTGTGGCCTGGGAACTGTGCTGATGCTTGGAATCCATTGCCTTAATGATAAGAATAGCCCTGTCAGCCTGGGCATCAACATTATTCCCTCTTTAAGAATTAGGACTCTCCGGCCAATGTGGGTAAAGCAGTGTGTCCAGGGATGAACAGCAGGGTAGCATAGTTGGAATCCACATGTAGCATATGCCAAAGTTCTGCTCTTAACCCTTGCACCCTAATGCTGCCCTGGACAGCTGCACAGGGCTCTGCCATCAGAACATATCCGCATCTGTGGTCTCAGGGACCCACCAGAGGTGGCAGAGCAGAATGTTTCTGCCTGAACTTTACAGTAGAGATAACAAGCTTGAAATACTAAGCTACTCTGCTTATATTTACATAGCTATGGCCCAAAACCTGTGACATTCTTCTATATCAAGCTGCTACAGGCATTATTACACCCCGTGTGTGTGGTTTTTTTGAGTTTGGACACAGACTTTTCTGTTTATGTGTTGAATAAAGCTTTTCTAAAGTCTTCTTGGGGATTCACGAAAGACTTCTTCTTGCTGTTCTGCCAGCAGTGGCATTTTGCTTTAGCAGAAGAATCCTAAGAACAGCTGATTCATGCAGAGAGAGATGAAAATTTTATTACCCTCTGTAAGACATTTGCATAGGTTTGAAAAGAAGGATTTCTGTGCCAGGCTGGCAGGCAGCGGGGTTTTGTTGGAGCCTGGCCTTTAGTTCTTTCTGTTGTTTTCATTGTCTGAAATCTCCAGAACCCTTTGGAGGGAAGCTTATTGGTTGGAGCCAAAATGTTTTATCACTGCTACTTTTCTAGAGCCTACAGACACATAAGAAATCCATCAGTTCCTGACCATGGCTAGGAGGAACATGTCTTATTTAGTCAGGAATTTTAGAGCATGCTGCCATGAAAGGCAGCTTTTTGGGTGTGTTCATCTTTCTACCTTTATGTTCCCCAGTAGGATTGGCTGTTTGCCTATTTTCCATGACAGGGTTTTTTTTTTGTTTGGATTATTCAACTGAATTTCATCCTCCTCTAGCCACTTCCATTCATTTGTTTAGGAAACTGATATTTGGAGGCTGTCGTTAGCAATTTTTTCCCCTACTGAGCACTGAAATATAATTCCAGCAGTATTATAAAACCACATTCAGTTTTGCAAATCTGTCTTCTCTATGGTCGAAACATTATGGTGAGCAACAAAAGAGACAGTTTCTTTGAGTGGAAGTACTTGCGTTGGATGTTTTAAGACACCATAAAATTCTAGTTGGATTCATAAAACTTTCATCCTGGCGAGGGATGTCCCAAAGTCCAACCTGGAGAAGCTAGGGGAGAGTCATTTTATTTTTAAAGGTCTATCATAAAGTGGCCTCTTGCCTGACGTGTGGCACCAGGATTTTATTAAGCTGTTGCTGTTTTGTAAAAGAGCCACAGAGCATTTTGGAGAAGGCTGGATGAGAGGATGGAGACTACTAGCTAGAGAAGAGAGCATGGTACTAAGGATTAACTGGTTATAACCGAGAGAACAGAGATTACCCACTGATCAGCAACCAGGGATAAAGGCTTTGGGTCCTTATGGAAACCATTTGCATTCTGTTGGGTGTGGTTGAGATAAAAGTGCTTTGAGATTAGGATGACTGATTTGAACCTTCTAATCGAGACTTCTAGTGAAAGTAATTGAGGAAGTGATCAAGGGGAAGAAATCCTGGTCAATCTTAATAAAACTTGTTGAACAAGAGCCTTCTGGAAAATGTACCAGGATGTCAGAGTGCAGAAAGACTTTATCGTAAAACATATTATCTCCGCCTCCTTCATGTTCCTGAGATGGTTTGACAGTAAAAACTGAGCTGAAAAGGAGTGTGAACCTTAAGAGGAGTGTCATCCTAGAACTACAGCTCTGGAAGAAGAATCCGTGAGATCATCTAACCCAAATCTCCCCCATCCCTTTTTTACCCACTTGCTTTCAGGGAAACTAAGGCCAGAAAGATGAAACGAATTACTCATGTACCTATTATTACTCTTTCAACTTATTCAGACCATGCTATGGAAGCAACTCCAATTTGTTTTTTAATTCTGTTGTATTCAAAGTAAATAAAAAAATCCAAACTGATCAAAAGGGAAAATGAAATAAGCCATTGATATTTCAGCAGTAACATTGATTTGGAAGCAGCAGCTGCAGTGAGCTCATTTGTGGTATAAGAAGTGATCTTAAAAATGGCAACGGTGTAGTAAAACCAAGGAAACAGAGGAAAACGGGCATGAGTACCCCCCAACAAAGCACTTTGAGCCCATGTTTCAAGGGGTAGCCGTGAGAACCACTGTTATTCTAGAGAGAAGGGTTTTGGGTCCTCTGGCTGGAACTTCAAGCATCTCCTCCTAGGTCGAGGGCACTCGCGGCCATTCTTCTAAACAATAACCATTAGAAATCTCAAGTTTGCTAATATGGAGAGTCTTCATAACTGCTTCAGAGGCAGTTGATCACAGTTTAGAACCAGATTGTGTCTTTTCTTGTCTCCAGCTATGTCCCTGAAGTTGAAAACTGGGAACTTAAAGGCAGTTAACATTCTGATCATGTTCGTGGTCTGTGCGAGGTCTTCCCAAGGAGCCTCACCCAGGGACTGCCTTCCAACCTCTCCTGCAACTGTGACTTGGGCTGAAGCGCAAGCTCAGACCCTCCCTTGGTGTTAACTGCTCATTTTCACATATGTCCAACCCTCAAAGTGCTCCTGTTGGCATCTGTTTGTTTTTATTTGAAGGGGAAAGGAACAGAAAATGATGGTATCTATGGAAGGTGATTAGGAGTGTAGGGGCCTAGACATATGTGAAAGGAAGAGAAACCTTGGCTTCGGAGTGCAGAGAAAGCTCAGCATAAAAATGGAAAAGGGGATCTTGAAATTTCGTCAGAGGCCGGAGCAGCCGGAGTGCTTCGGGAAGCAGTTGCTGTGTTCAGTACACAAGACACAGGAGTCAGAAGTGCAGTTTTGTTTCTCTCCGCTCTGCTGATTCAGTCCGCAACTCTGGCAGGTTTCTCAACATCTCTGTTCCTCATTTTTCTTGGGGAGTGGTAGACTGATTCCTGCCTCCTCAGGGTGCAGGCTACCAGGTGGGTCATGTGAGGGAAGGATTTTCCTTTTCTGTTCGAATTTGTTTTTGTGTGGAAACATTTCTTGAGCCTGGCATTGCCACTTGATCTTGATAGCTAGTGCCATGACCAGCCGAGGGTCTGTCGCTCTCAGTTGTGGAAGCTTTGGGAAAGTCTGCCCAGTCTGAGGCGAGGAGAGGCCCGTCCTCCAGTTGCTCCGGGTAACCCCTCGGTGATCACTCATGCCCGGGAGAAGTCACTGCAGAACAGTGACTGAGAAACGGGCAAAAAGGCTCCAGGGTGGGTGGAGCCAGTGTGGTCAGCATCCTTGCTTTCATTGTTTAGGGAATGAACCTGTGGCTCAGTTGGTCCATTTGTTCTTTAGCCTTTAATTCGTAGAGAGCCTGGTCTGCGGTTAGTGCTCTCAGTTGAAAGGGACCTGCCTGGGCTGAGTCTGTCCCAGCCATGCCACCAGCAAGATGTGAGACTGGAGGCCAGTTCCTCAGTAGGTGTAGGTTCAGGTGAAAGGGGTGGAAAGCACTAGCGCACACAGCTCTTCCACTTCATAGAGGATGATAGGAGCTACTTCCCTGTTTAGAATTCTTGTGAGGATTAAATGAGACCTGCATACAAAGGTACCTGCACAGCCCTGGCACACGGCACTTCGTTAATGTTACAGTTTCTCTTTTGACCTTTCTGTAAAATGAATGACCCAGCCTCAGGGATCTCTAAGGGTCTGTGTATTTCAGAAGTTTGACCCTTTGTACTTTTATTTCTCAAAGCTGTGAACATTGAACAACTGTACACTATCAATTTTTCTACTTAAATTTTTTTCTTTTACTAAAAAAGTTAAACACTTTTTACTTAAAAATATATTTTTACTTAAAAAATAAAAATTTCTACTTAAATATATATATATATATATATATTTTTTTTTTTTTTACTTAAATCTTGTACTATAGGTACAGGTGATATGTAATCACTAGCTATTAACTTTGACTGTGTTAATCTAGCATGTGCCAATCCAATGTTGACCAAGGCCAAGTGGCTCAGTTCAAAGGCACACTAACATTTACAGGGTGTGTGCCGTGTGCCAGGCCCTGTGCCAGGCCTCTCCCCATACCTCTCACTCACTCATGATATAATCAGTCCTCTTCGGAAGGTGTTATATTCCCATTTTGCAGATGAGGAAACTGCAGCTCAGTGAAGTGAAGTAACCCGTTCCGTGTCTCACAGCTGGCAGCCTGAATAAGGATGGGAACAGAATTAGTTATCTATGGCTGCATAACAATCTAACTAACAAACCTAGAGGCTGAAAACAGCACACGTTTATTATTCCACCGTTTCTGAGTGTCAGGAGTGCAAGCATGGCTGAGCTGTGTCCTCTGCTCAGGGTAGTCCCTGCACAGACCTGCCGTTGAGGTACAGCCCAGGCTGCTGTCCTATCTGAGGACCAAAGGGGGACAGTTTTTATCCAAGCTCATACAGTTTGGGGCAGAATGTAGTTCCTTGCAGGTTGTCGGTCCGAAGGCCTCAGTTTCTTGCGGCTGTTGGCTGGAGGCAGTCCTTAGTTCTTCGTCATGCAAGCCTTCCCAACATGGCTGCTCGCTTCCTCGAAGCCAGCAAGAGAGAGTCTCCTCCTCGCAAGACAGGGTTTAGTCTTATGTAATTACCCACATCCAGTTGCCTTCGCTGTGTTTTGTTGGTTCAAAGCAAGTTACAGGTTCCACCCACACTCCCAAGGAGGGAATCCCACAAGAGAGTGAACACCAGGAGATGAGGATCATGGCAGCCACCCTAGAGCCTGTCCACCCACAGTAACCCAGGTGGAAGACGCAAGTTATAAATTCAAGTTATGCGTACTACAGGGGTATGAGGTAAAGGAGGGATCTGAGTCGAATGGGGGTGATCTAGGAAGACTCTTGAGTTGGGGCTTACATGAACTAATTGACAGACTGGAAGAGAGGACCAGCGTGGGCCATTGTGTAGAAACAGGCCTGGTGTGGAGGCAGGAGTGAGCGGAGGGCGTGGGGACCAGAAAAGACATTAGCACCAGGGAGACCAACACCGCCTCCTGGGAAGTGGCGGCTGTGAATAGGTATAGCCCTGGCCCATGGAAAGGGAGCTACTCCTCAACTTGAAAACCTTCCCCGGGAAAGGGCCCAAGTCAAAGAACTCTAATTCATTGTAGCATCTCCTAAGCACAAGTGTTTGACCTGACAAAGGGGAAAGAGATGATGAGTTTAGTTACCCATTTCTCTTTTCAAAAAGAAGTGCTGATGCATTTTTTAAAACACTGCCCGAGCCTCGAAACAGTTTGCGTGGCAGGAATGATGGCCCTGTGTTTTTCTCTCTGTGAACAGAAAGCGAAACTACCGATAGTGTGCCCAGTGATGAAGAGAGCACCGAGGTAAGCATGGCTGCCGCCGCTCGGCTCCCGCAGGCGCGGTGGGAAGGTGTTCCCAACTAGCCCTGAGGTTTCCTTGCTGCTAGTTAAGTTTTTTTTTCTTTTGATCATGAGTTTTACTTTTGGATTTTTTTTTTTGTATGTGTGTGCGTGTGTGTGGTGAAATATATACGTAACATAAAATTTACCATACTTTTGGATTTTGAATTATTAAGCTTTGGAAACTGAATGGGAGGAAAAGGGTGTAAATGTTACCATTAGAGAGGCTATGATGGCAGGAAAAGGAAATTGAAGTTGAGGCCAGGAAATGTTGATAGTCTTACCTCTCTAAACGTCCTAATGCACAAGCAGAAATAGGATGTCTGAGTGGCCAAAAGCGCAGTGACCAGAAGTAAATGTCAGAAAGTGCTAAGCCAAAGTGTCTCCACGTGTACCTGGAGCCCCTTCCTGCTGTGATCCCTGCCCAGAGGCCAGGTGTGTGTTCAGTCTTGGTTCCCAGTTCTCCCCTTCCCACTTCCCTCCTCTAGGCTGGGCTCACACAATGGCAGGAAATGGCTGTAATGGTGATGGAAAGCATTCCTGCTAAAGCCTGCTTTGTGTCTGTGCTTGACAGAGAGGGAGAGACTGACTAATGGTTGTTTGAATTAGTGATTTCCCACTGTACTAAATACTTTCAAGTATAGCCCAAGAATTCTGAAAGAACAATACTAAGCGTAGAGGCTCACACACAGTCTGACCCTGTTTCTTCAAGGTCAGAATTCCAGCTCCTTCTCGGAATGAAGCCACCTTTGAGGTCAGCTGTTTATTTGGCACACTGGAGCTCTAAGCTGCACCCGTTTGAAAGCAATCAAGGGGCATTCACTCTGTGGTACTGAGTTGCTCACTTCCCTCCCTCTGAAAATGCAAGTTGACTCAAAAGATCGGATTGGGCCATCAATGAGGAACCAAGTCGCCATGACAAACCAGCCATCATGATCTAATGATCAGGCTGGGCAGCCAGCGTAGAGGGGAACTGGAAACCAAGTTGCTGCCTGGTTTTCCTGCCTTCATAGAACAGGCTTGGCTGTATTTCTTGGAGGTAGCAAATGGGAATTTATAGAAAGGGAAGAGAAACCATTGTTTGGGGTATGAAGAGCTGGGTATGGATTTCAGCTGAGGGGTGTAGAGTTACTAAGCTTCTGTTCCTTCCACAACTCTTAAGAAATTGAGTTAAACACCAACATGTGGGAACAGTGGTGCGTGTTTTTTTTTTTAAAGCCATTTAACAAAAGGCAAAAAAAAATATATGTTTTAATTGTTTTCTTTGAAAGGGACGACCACACTGGTGGAAGAGGAACATTGAAGGCAAACAGTACCTCAGCAACATGGGGACACGGAGCACCTACTTGCTGCCCAGCATGGCCACCTTCGTGACTTCCAACAAGCCTGATCTCCAGGTCACCATCAAAGAGGAGAGCTATCCGCTGCCTTTCAGCAGCTCCTGGCCCCCCTACCCAGACCACCCGCTTACTTCTTCCGTGACCCCAACACCGAGCAGCAGTCGGCCAGACCGGGAGACTCGGGCCAGTGTCATCAAGAAAACGTCGGATATCACCCAGGCCCGCGTCAAGAGCTGTTAAGCCTTTGACTTCCCCTGGTGGTTGTTGGGATTTCTTGGCTTTGTTTTGTTGTTTGTTTGTATTTTATTTTTCTCTCTGACACCTACTTTAGACAAATCTAAGGGAAAAAGCCTTGACAATAGAACATTGATTGCTGTGTCCAACTCCAGTACTGGAGCTTCTTTTTAACTCAGGACTCCAGCCCATTGGTAGACGTGTATCTCTAGAGCCTGCTGGATCTCCCAGGGCTGCTCCCTCAAGTTCAAGGACGTCATAGGACCAACACCCACATGGGCAGCGAGGTGCTGCATTGCCTGCGGTCAAGGCCAGCGTGGTGGAGTGGATGCCTCAGAACGGATGAGAAAATGTGAACTAGCTGGAATTTTTTATTCTTGTGAATATGTACATAGGGCAGTACTAGCAACGTTGCAGTCGGCTTCTGCACCTTATCTTAAAGCACTTACAGATAGACCTTCTCGTGATCTTGCTCTATTTCACAGCACATTCAGCAGCCCCCTTCCCTCCCGTTCATTGTGCCTCCCACCCCAGCCCATCCAGTTCCTTTCCTCCTTTTCCTCCCTCAAAGGCTGTGTTCCACCTCCCTGAGGAGGAGAAGAAGAAAATGAACTTCTCCACAGATGTCCCACTTTAAGACTGCTTTAAAAAAAAGAGAGCGAAAACCTTTCTAATCTGCTATGCTTGAATGCCACGCGGTACAAAGGAAAACTATCATGGAGATCTTATGCAAATTCCCAGATTTGAAGACAAAAAAATAACTCGAATTCTAACCAGAGCAAGCTTTTTTATTTTTTATACAGGGGAATATTTTATTCAAGGTAAAATTCTAAAGAAAATATAATTGTTTTTTATCTTTTCTACAGC
The DNA here is from genome assembly GCF_001890085.2 of Hipposideros armiger. NCBI lineage: Eukaryota > Metazoa > Chordata > Mammalia > Chiroptera > Hipposideridae > Hipposideros > Hipposideros armiger. The sequence goes on from NW_017731831.1 coordinate 258,151, forward strand.
AAATTTATAATTTTAAGATTCCTTTTCTTGTTTATCAGCAGTTGTTATTACATCCTTGTGGCACATTTTTTTTTTTAATTTTGTAAAGGTGAAAAAGCTTTTATGAGCTCATGTAGCAATCAAATTATCCTGTGGATTGATAATAAATGAATATGATATATAGTTAAATTTTTAATGGGCATCATGCCTGCCTTTGTCTGTATCTACTTTAGAGCACAATCATGGAACAGGACTGATGAAGTATCCTTTCTTCTCGGGGACCAAAATTTTTTCCCTTTTCCACCACAAGAAACCTTGAACATTCCAACTATGAGGATGCAAATGGCTTCCCCTACTAAGGGCTCATCCTGAGCCAGGCGCTGCACCGAATGTTCTACAAGAGTTACCTTCAGCACTCATCAAGGTTGTGGACAGGGTAGGGCATGTATCTCCATTTCCCATGGAGGAAATGGAGCCTTAAGCTGAAAATGCTTTTACTCAGGGTTACATAGGTAGTGAGAGTCAAGGGCATACGTTAAGCCCTAGTCTGATGTGACTATGGAAGGAGTCTTTTTAAGCACTCCACTACCCTCCTCTGCTATGAGCAAATGCCACCCACCTTTGCGTTTCCTGTTCTTATCCAAAGGTTTATGTGTATGACTAAAATTTGTGTTTTCATCACATACCAGGCCCATGGATAAGATACTTTGCAAGAACAGGAAATGTTTGTTGGGTTCCTACTCCATGTCCGTCTTATTTTTAAAACCTGGGGCCTTAGACACAGAACGTGCCTCAGAACTTAAGGCATGTCTTTTCAAGTGAGAAATGTGAATTCAGGAACCCCAGACTCCCATCACCCATTTGGTATTTCAAGGTGTACCTCTGACCTTGGGAAAGCCATTGCATGAACCTCATGCTTCTACGATAGCCATAAAATCAGGCTACTAAGACTTAGCTGCCTACCTGCTACCTCTGAGTGTGTTGTGGAGGTGATTACTAAGTTAATATTTGAAAAGGTGCCTTCAGTGAAAGAACAAAGGGCTGTCTTTATGCCTCGCTCAGTGTGTGGCTGCAGATATAATTAGGGGTCATAAAATTATCCAGCCCTGAGCAAAAATTAACTGAAGCATTTTACTGCTTGACATGTTGTTGAAATGCCGCGTAGATGGTTGACTGCTTCTGTGAGGGGTACTTTGTTTTGACCGTGTGTTTACCTCAATTCCACAGGAAAGCCTCACTTTCTTAGTGCAAGGAAGTGTCACGAGGAGGACAGAGATGCTCAGGCCCACTTAGCACTCTGCTCTTCAGTTAAGCCCTATTCCTCTCCCACATCCTAAATAAATCAGTCCCGTTCTTTGTGACTTACATCTAAATCCTTTTGTTTAGTCATCCTGTTTTAAAATGTGGCCCTACGTTGCACAGCTTGTTGCCTGTCCCCCTTCCCTTTTCCAAACACAGAAGGAGCACCCAGCTTACAGTCTTTCCCTTTCAGCAGCTCTGCAAGTCCCACAGTCCATTCCACTTGCTTCGTCCACTTCTGTGGTTATAACCAGACTTACAGAACCTTACCAGGTGAAAGAAAGTTCAGGATTTGGAATTGCACAGTTGCAGCACTAAAGGTCATCCATTGCTAACGAGGCCATGAAAAGCAATCACCTTTAAATTATTTCTGAAAAAGGCAGTATTGATTCTAAGGGTTACTTGCCTGTCGTGTAGGAAAACAAGCTAGTTATACAGTGCAATGCCTAGGGGTGGCATGAGGAAGAAAAACCACTGAGATGGGGCATCTCATGGACTCAAGCCTCAGATCTTGTTTTTGTCAGTTAGAGGAAGTACTAGAGACACGTGCTTTGTTGGGCTGGCATCTGTGTGAGCTGATATGCTTTTATGATGGGCTTGGTTGTGTGTGTGTGTGTGTGTGTGTGTGTGTGTGTGTTAAGTAGCAAGTGCAGTGTGACAACCTTTGGAACAAGTCTCCATTCTCTGCAGCCAGTACCTAGGGCTGATTACCACCCTGATAATAAAGAGCATTTTACAGCTGTAAACTGTGACTCTAGTGACAGCAACTTCCGCCTCATCATAAGGTTGAGAGAACCCGGCACATCCTTGAACCGCGAAGGGCTTCCAGCAGACCATTTGCAAGTCTCTAAATAAATCCATGCTCAAGCATAACATTTTTTCCATGTTTTCATGCAGTAACTGCCAAAGGAGGTGTTTAGTCTATTTAAATGTATTTATAGAGAAGAAGAAATAAACATGGATAAGAAATACAACACAAGTCCATTGGAAGTTAAAACCCTAAAATAGTATCTTTCCTCCCCCGCCCCCAAATCTGAAGTGTACTAAACTACCAAGTAGCTGCTACCAAGATGAAAATGTTAGGAACGAGGAAGATTAGCGATTTGGCTTCAGGATTCTGAGTTTTCACACGTGTGCTTTTGGAAGTATTTTGCATGTGAATGAAAAAGATGTTAAGCCCCAAATGGCCTCCTGCCTGAGAGATGGAACATTAGACATTCCATTAGCTTGAGACCATTCTTCATACGTTGAATTCAGTAGGCTTTAAAAGCCCCCTGCTATTCTAACTAGGGACAGACAGACCCAGATAAAAGGTGAAAATAAGAACCCCACCATTCTGCCAAATTTCTACTGAAGAAAGACAAAAAACGTGCTAGGAAGAGGCTTGCGAGCAGGTAGCCAAGATGGGTCCCTGGAATCCAGTGTCAGCGATCCAGTGTCTTTGTACCCGTTTTAGTTTGGAAAGAGAATGCAGGCACAGACTGGTTTTTACCTGGCAGTATTCAGCCACCTCATCCTGAAATTCCATCCTAAGGCATGTGTACCCAGGACCAGGATGATCAGAGCCAGTGGGACCCGAATCTGACCAGCCAAGGGGCTGGGAGCCAGCTCTCCATCTGTTCCCAGGCTGCAGTAGACCCCCTCCCCCAAGGAGTCACAGTCCACAGGGCTGTAAGCTTCTGGAGGCTGTGTCTCAGTCATCTTTGCTTCCCAGCATGTGGAATAAGGTTGGCTACATATTATTAGGCAGTCACCCTCAGGATCTTGTCCTCCCCCGGGATCACCACACGAGTGTCAAAATAACAGGGCTGGGATGCCCTGTTTGGAAATTTGGAAATTTGGCCAGCCACAGACCCGGAGAGGAGTGCCTGGCAGTGCATAGCTTAGAGTCAGGAGACACAAGAAAATGGAGGGTGAGATGTTCTCTCCTGAGGCTGCTTGGGCCCCAACCAGCCCCCTAGACACTGAAACCATCCCCTGCCTTCACTTGGGCGTTGCTGGCCCTGCTGTGCCGGCAAGTGAGGGTTTTGTAGAGGCTGCCTTCTGCGGCCACAGAAACAACAGGTGCAGGGGCTCCGCGTCTCTGCTACTGAAAATAGTGCCTAGAAGGAAGGAAGTGGCCAGGGCTAATAGCCGGTTTTAGCAAAAATGTTAAGTCTGTCCAAGAACTTGAGTCATGCTGTGGAAGGATCAAGACGCAGGACATTTCAAGAGTTCTCACAGTCTGAAAAGAGCATTTTTTGGCGTCCTCTGATAAATTTCTTAAGAAGAAAAGCAGCGTGTGTGCCTCTGTTCCTCTAAGCAAGCTACCCCTTTGGAGTGTTGGTCAGTTTCTCTGTATCTGCTTTATAAACATGTTCAAACAGAGATTGCTGGCTCTGTGGAATGTATTGTGCTGGGTTGTGCAACTGCCGCTTGGTTAACCCTTTACACACATGGCTGGAGAAACACCACTGTCGCATGCAACGACCTGTGCAGCAAAAACAGTCGATTTTAGTAACAGAACTGTTTTTGCAGGTGCAAAAAAAAAAAAAAATTCCAGGGTGATAGCAGCTTTTAGTTTCAGTTTTGGTTAAGAAGAACATTTTAAAATCTAAACACCCAAACATCCATTCACATGAATCACCAGGGGAAGAAAATACCCACAATGTTCCATCTGCCAGAAGCTTGGGTCACAGACCTGAGAATGCTCATATTCCCCGAATTTTCTCCGATGGACCAGTTCAAAGGCGTTGACATTTTAAATCCACAAATTCTGCTTGGACACACTGTCTGAAGTTTCAGGGTAATGTTAGCAGCTAGAGGGGGTGAGTTCCTTATGGTTAGTGATGGCTAAGCCTTTATTTATTGCTAGAATGAACGTTGGTAAGTATTTTCTACAGAGTTCGCTCTTTTGTCTTCCAACAAGATTATAACCTGAGGCTCCTCTGGCCTTCCCTGCAAGATCTAGCACATCAATGCCCCAGCGTCTCTTCTCAGGAAAGCTTGTGTATTGTGTTTTCAATGGAACTATGAAATACAGAAGAGATTTCACAGGCTGAGCCCTAACATATTCAGCGGACAGGCAAATAGAGATTTTAGTAATAAACATGTAAAATACAGCCTGAAGTCATTGCTCAAATTTCACCTGGTGGCTTAAAGGATCATTTATGTCAGGGCTATGATATGGGAAGGAAATTACAGGCTGGTTTAGGAGATTTATGTTTGCAAAGTTTTATTTGCAAGATTGATTTAAAGTAAAGTAATTCCAAATGCCTTTCTTGAGCACCTCATGAATTGAAGCAGGGTACCCAATCATCTTGATTTGTCCAGGACTGAAGGGGTTCCCAGGATGCGGGACATTAGTGCTAAAACGGGGAAAGTCTCAGGCTAACTGGGAAGAATTGGTCATCTTAAATTCCATGCTAAGATCCAGAGAATAGCATGTCATTTTGAATTCTTTGGGGATTTTCTAAACCCAGGTGGAAGCTTTATGAGGAGACATTATAGAGGGTATGTTATTGATGAGTCTATTACTAATGCATTAATTTAGCAGTAGTGTTCTGTGAAGAAAAGTAGGTTCGTTTGTTCAAAACTATTGAGTTCCCACTATTTGCCAGTAATGTTCTAAGTGTTAGAGAGCTGTTCAGAAGTGAACAAAACAGAGTCCTTGTTTTAATGGAGCTTAAATTTTAGGAGGGATGGACATTCAGCCAATAAATATTCTCTGAGTGACAATAAGTACTGTGGAGAAAAATAAAGCCGGATAAGGGAGATAGGGAGTGAGGGAGATATGCAAAGCCTTCATTTTAGAGCTTAAAGGATCAATTAAAGGTTTGGCTGTTGCAAAGAGCAGCAGTTAGAGGGAAAGAGGAAAACAGTGTGTATCAGCAGGGTTCAGTTGCAGGAAACAGAAAACCACTGTAGCTATTTTAAGCAAAAGGCATTGAATAGACAGAAGCCGGTGTTTACAATGTTGTTGGGATGGATGGAGGAGCCGACTGTTAGGGGTGCTTCCACCTCTGTCATACCAGGAAGGTCAGACTATCATATCAGGAGGCTGTCACTGGAAGTATTGATGCCGAGAACACAGTTGCTGTAGCTGACATGCGAGAATCAGGAAATCCCTGTCCTCCCACCCTAACTATCTCTCCACACCCATTAAATGAGTAAGTGAACATTGAAACACAGCTTTATAAAGTCCCAGAGGCTCCAGAATCACGATTGCCAATGGTGAGGCCAAATCAGCAGGAAGGTGGCTTCTGCTTCAATTCTGACTTCCAATCTCATGCAGGTGTGTATAGTTGGTTGAACCTAAGTCACAGTTAGAAGCCCAGATGCAAGAAAGTCTAGGAAATATGGTTCTAGATTTAGTACCTTTGCAGTAGAGGAAGACACACTAGAAGGAAGTGGGAATGGGTACTAAGTACCTATTTAGGACATGCATAACCTTGGGGAAATCACTCTTTGCCAAGAGTACCAAACGAAGAAAAAAATCCAAGGTGAGAGCATCAAGAGAATGGAACCTTCATCCTATATGCTGCAGTGTATATGGGATGGCAACACTAGTGGGAGGGGATTAGGTTTTTGAAATCACATAAACCTGGATTCGGTTATCCAGAAAACTCTTCAGAAATAAGAGAAAATATAAATCTACATATTGAAATGGCCTACTGTATATCTAGAAAAAGCAACTTGGAGACTTTTTTTTTAGTGAACTATGAGGTTTAAAGACACACACACACACACACACACACACACACACACACACAATCTCCAGGGCCTGTGTTTCCCAGGTCTGCTGTAACAGCTTACCTCAAATTTGGTGGCTTAAAACAACATATGTTTATTTTTTTATGGTTCTAGAGGCCAGAAGTCCAAAAGCAAGGTGTCAACAGGGCCTTGCTCCCACTGAAGGCTTTAAGGGAGAATCCTTCCTTGCCTCTTCCAGGTCCTGGTGGCTCCCAGGGTTCCTTGGATTGTGGCCACATCACTCCATAGGACCTTATCTCCATGTACTTATTTCATTGTCTCAAATCTGCCTCCCTTTTCTAAGAACACTGCATTATATGGTCACTGAATTGAGGGACCCCCTGAATAATCTAGGATAACCTAATCTTAATAACCTTAATTTAATTACACCTGCAAAGATCCTGTTCCCAAATAAGATGACATTCACATGTTCTAGGGATTTGGAAATGGACATATCTGTTCCATCCACTACAGGGCCTCCAAGCTGGAAGGTCAAATTACTTATAAGGGGAAGAATATTAAACTTGCATCTGACTTCTCATGAGCAAGTTATAAAGCCATTAATAATGGGGCTGCCTTCTTAAGAGACTTCAGAGCAAAGAATGTGAGCCAAAGATTTTCTATCCAGCCAAGCTATCCTTCAAGTATCAAGGTTAAAGGAAACAGTTCCAACATGCAATAAGTCAGGGATATTAGGCACATGTGCAGTAGAAGTGTTCTAGAGGATGAATTTTATCTAACCAAGTGATCGCTGTAAAAGCTTTAGTGAAAGAACCAGTGGTGAAAATGTATTTTATGATGGAATTTTACTGTAATATATGATTACATTATATTATTATTTATGTATTATATATTATAATTGTAGTATATATATTTTATATGTAAATATGTATAATTATACAATTATATATTACTTGTATAGCTAAGACTAAAACAAGGGTGAGGACATGGATTGAAATGTCTATATGTTCTGGAAAAGTAAAAAATCATACAACCAACAGAAGCAAGAGGAAGGAAGGGAGAGAAAAAGGCAGGTAGAACAATAAAATTGACAGTTATATAAACAATAGGTGAAGGAGGATAATACAAATGGACACACCAGACAGTAAATGCTCAGTAAGAGAAAAAGGAGATTAGGGCAATAGAAATGGAATAAATGCAGAGACAACCACTGCAGCAAACATGCAAACATTCTGAAATGCCAAAAGCAATGAAAAAAAAAATAGTAAAGAAAATGTGCCAAATAAAGAAGGAAATACATTAAATATGACACACACAGTAATTATAAAATAATATGACAGTCTTGAGACTAAACATATGAGTCATATCAATAAATGGAATGGACTTTGCAGGCTTGTTCTCATTTCTTGGTATAGTGACAAGAGACCTATTCTCAAATTGGTTCACAAGACAAAACCTGACCCCATGTTATATTTAATAGATGCACCTCAAACCGTGATTCAAAAACCCAAAAATGAAGAAATGGACAAAGATATACCAGAGAAATAAAAACAATAAGAAGACAGGGTAGTGATGCTTACGTCAGTGAATTCAGGCCAAAAACCTGTAATGAAACAAAGAAGTTTACTATATAAGGCTGAAAACTATAATTCACAATGAAAATAAATTATAAACATTTATTACCAAATAATACAGCAACCACCAATATAAAGCTGAAATTACATGAGATGAGAATAGAAATAGAAACACATTAGTAATAGAAGACTTTAACACCACACTCAGCATGGCTGGTCCGATGGAAAGAAAATAAAGATATAAGTGTGTTTTAAACAACTTAATAAATAAGGTAGAACTTGTACATGTATATTCAATACTTTGCCTTAATAATAGAGATTATATCTTTTTTTTCAAATAATATGAACAAGGATGATTTTGAAAAATTGATCATATATTTATATTTATGGTCACCTTAAATTAACCTGGATAAATTTGGTAGATCTCTGCTTTCATTGTAGTTTCTCCATGGTTTTATCTTATAGTGTGAGATGCATGGGCAGTGAAAATAGTTCTCACTTTGACATGTATCCCCGACCCTTTCCAGACACAGCATAACTAATATCTCCTTTTTTAAAAAAAGATTTTATTGGGGAATTGGAGGAGGGGAACAGCGTTGGGGAATCGGGGAAGGGGAACAGACAAGTTGCTGTCCTTTTGTTCTTCAGTCTAGTTGTGGAGGATGTTGCTTCACTGGCTCATGTTGGTATTATCATTGCGCTCTTCCCGAGTGAGGCAGTTGCTCGCTGGCCATTGGACGGCCGCTCACGGCGGCTCATGGCAGCTCATGAAAGTTCATACCAGTTGCAGGCTAGCCCCACTGCAGCCTACACTGTAGTGGGTGACTCACAGCAGCCCACCTCCAGGTCCAGCTATTGTTCACCATCTTAGCTGTAGAGGGCACAGCATCACTGGCCCTAATGTAGGATCTGAACCGGGGCCCTGCTGCTCAGAGCTGGTGTCCCAAGCCAACTCTTAACCAACGCGCCACTCAGCTGGCCCAATAGCTCCTTTTTAAGGATAGTGTGTGGAATGCTTACGATGTGCTTTCAGACACCAGTGTCTGGGAATAGACAGTCAACCTCTGCAGAGGGATTTGGTGCTGTTGTTGCTGCTGATCGCTTGGTATGCCCATCAGTTATGCTGGGTGGTCTGTGCTGTGGCCTGTGGGATGTACGATGTCATCACATTGCCATGCGGCAAGGTCAGTGGGAAACATGGGAAATTATAAGTTAGTGGTACATGAAATATGTACAGGAAACAGAAGCTGAGCACACCTTCTATGGAGCATATACAAAGTATCCCGAATGCTCTTGCTGCAATGGTTTCTCATTTATCGTGTGCCCTAAATCTGTAACTATTTATTTTGACCACGATGTTGTTTTAATTTTTAGTTTTATTTTTTATTTTTTAAAGTTTCTTTTTTTAAAAGAAATTTTATTGGGGAACAGTGTGTTTTTCCAGGACCCATCAGCTCCAAGTCAAGTAGTTGTCTTCAATCTAGTTGTTGAGGGCGCAACTCAGTGGCCCATGTAGGAATCGAACTGGTAACCTTGGTGTTATGAACTTGTGCTCTAACCACCTGAGCTAACCAGCCGCCCAACCATGGTGCTTTTTTAAAGAAATGCATGCTTAATGAAAAAATTATTACCATCTTTTTGATTCTCACGGTAGTTGATGATGAATATGTAGTTTGCCCAAAATGTTTGTAGACGTTTACCATCCAGCAAGGGACAGTGGTGATAACTATACAAGAAAACCTGTGGACAAAATCTGCTAAAGAGGTATCAGCATCTATCTCAAAAATGAGTAGTTATTGTAAAAAGGTTGTGCTTGAAGATGACCAGTTAACATAGCAGCTGCAAAGGATGCATTTACATTTACCAGGGTGCCAAAAAAATATATACACATTTTAAGAAAGGAAAAAACTGTATTAGAATTGTAGTATTCAATATATACAGATAACAAAAGATGAATACAAGTCACGTGTATACATTTTTTTTGGGACCCCCCCAGATATATATCACTGTGAAGCAGTGATGACTTTTTATTTAGATCAAATGTCTGTTCTAAATGAATTCTTTTTGTTTTCAGTCGTGGTACCCCAGTGAAGGGCGACTGGTTCAAGCAGAACTTCACGCTGTTCCGCCCATGCCCTGCCAGTGGGTGGGAAAGTTCAGTCCTCCAAGTCTGCCCTGCAAAGACAGCTGGTAATAGAAAAAGAGGCTTTTTTCCATAAAAGAAATCAACCTGCATAAGTAAGATGTGTCTGAAAGCAGTGTGATGAGTGAAGGCAGGGGAGGGGAAGGTTCCATGGTCAGAAACAAGTGAGAAGGGCCTCTAGCTGCCCCAGTAGAGATGTTGCCCTTTCCTGCCCAGCAACTAAGTGTCGCTAAGGCAGGAGGCGTGAGGGTGGAGGAGCAGAGGCCTGGGGTCCTGTTTGCTGGTCCTATGGCTCAGTGGGTCTGCAGGACTGCGTGCACCAGCAGGGGTGGGTGGCTGCAGAGACACACACAGGTCCATTCATTGTCACCCTGGGGGTGGCCCTGAGTGAGGCAGGCACTGAACCCCTCCCCAAGGTGACTTTTTCTTCCAGAGTTTCACGTAAATTCCTCGCACACAGTTGCATCTTGGCCTGATTTGGCTTTGCCCTCCTGTGTAAGTTCTTGTCACATATTTCCAAACTGAGGAACTTAGTCTTTCTTCTAAAGCTGGGAATATTGTCAAAGGCAGCAAGACAAAGCTCTTACTGCTAAAACAGGAAGGGAGGGGCTTTGCTGTGTGAGAGCTTGTAACCATGATTTTAAAAGGTTGTTTGCTTTATAACTTTTTTGAAAAGAAAGAAACAAAAAAACACCCAAAGGAAAAATAACCACACATGCGAACACACAAAACTGCAAAAATACTTTTATAGGATTAATTCTTAATTCCTTGATCAGATGTGAAGGGTGTTTCACAAAAGCTGCATATCCATATTAATTTGAAATAGGTTTCAGGCCCTAAAAAAGGGAGCCTGTATATCCTAGCACAGCCCTGAAAATACATTTGCTTGGAAGTCTTTAGGAAATGAAGTCTGATCCAGAAGACATTAGCCTAATGGTAGTTTAGGCAGGAAACTTAAAATAAGCATAACTATTGTTTTCTTCTTCCTTTTTGATTGGGTTTTCTCTCTCAGCTGGGACTTGAACTCTATTATCTCCAACGCTGGAGCTGGAGGAGGAGTTGGGATGGTAGAAACGGTAGAAAGAGACACAACTTTTTAACTGGTGGCCATGCTCCAGGTCTGCAGGCTAAATAGAATTCTCAAGGCCTTGTGATATTTGAAAACTGCTGGAGTTCTTTTAGTTGAAGATTTACTTTATTTTTTCATATGTTAACATTTATGAAATTGGGGTCTGTGATGCCAGCTGCTGGGCAGAGGAGTGAGGTGCCAACATGGTTGGCATTGCCTATGGCCACACAGACGTAGCCAGTAGAGAAGTATCTCTTTCTCCTCTTTGACACTTCTGTTTCATTATGTGCATTGGTGGCACCACATGCTATTAGTGTATATTTGTGTCCCTCATGGTCACTGAGAATGTCTTCACAGAGATTGCATGACTTTACTGTGTTGAAACGACAGTCACCATGTGTGCATAAGCTGTCTGACACATGCATTACAAATTGCCTCATCACACAGAGTAAATTATAAAAATTTCAAAGCTAGGAGAAATTGGTGTGAATGCTTCATGTGCCATAAAAGAACTTATTCAGGCTCCAAAATTTATCAAAAGTTTGTTGTGACTTTCAGTAGAAGCTGCCTAATGTTGATTTTTATTTATTTATTTATTTTATTGGGGAACAGTGTGTTTTTCCAGGACCTATCAACTCCAAGTCAAGTAGCTGTTTCAATCTAGTTGTGGAGGGCGCATCTCAGTGGTCCATGTGGAGATCGAACCGGCAAACTTGGTGTTATGAGCACTGCGCTCTAACCAACTGAGCTAACCGGCTGCCCCTTAATATTGCTCTTTAAAAAAGGAAAAACAAAATTATAAGTTTAACCAAAGAGGACATGACAACAAACCCCTAGGATTCTCCATGATGCCTTCAAATTACATTGTGTGCTAAGGAGGCCAAGCTCTTAAACATGGCTGAAAAGCAGAATGTACCCATAAGACTGTGAATGATGGTAAGTGACCAGACGGATTTGGAAGAATATTTAGTCTCTGATCATGAAATAAGCTAGAGTTAACTTTGGTAATGAAAGCAGTACATAATTATGAATGGTGTAAGGTCTTGTCTAGAATCACTTTTTTTTTTTTGTATGTGGATATCCAGTTGTTTCAGCATTATCTGTTGAAAAGACTGTCTTTTCTCCATTGTGTTGCCTCATTCATTTGTCAAAAATTAGTTAGCTATATTTACAGGCATCTGTTTCTGGGTTCTCTATCCTGTTCCACTGATCCTTTGTCTATTCTTCCTCCAATACCACACTCTTTTTATTACTGTACCTAAACATGAAGTCTTGAAATTGGGTAAGGTCAGTCCTTTGTTCTTCTCCTTCGATATTGGATCTTTTGCCCCTACATATAAACTTTAGAAGTAGGTCAATGATATCCACAAGATGATATACTGGGATTTTAATTAGGATTGCATTGAATCTATTGATCAAGTTAGGAAGAACTGACATCTTGACAATATTGAGTCTACCTCTCCAAGAACATGGGACATCCATTTTATTTATTTAGCTCTTCTCTGATACCTTTCATTGGAATGTTGTAGTTTTCCTTGTATAGAGTTTGTACATATTTTGTTAGGTTTATCCCCAAGTATTTCACTTTGGGGTGGGGTGTTAATGTAAATGGTATTGTATTTTTAATTTCAAATTACACTTTTCATTGCTGGTATATTGGAAAGCAACAGCAGCATATAATTGTATAGATAGATGAATACTAAAGTCATTTAAGAATATGCACAGTAAATTTAGCCTCCCTCCCTCCCTCCTTTCTTTCTAATTTCTCTTCCTTCTTTCACATCTTTCTCTCACTGAAAGGCTTCTATTTAATTGATAGAGCATCTTACAATCAATGATATCTCAGAATTGGGGAAATAGGGTGTTTCTCAGGCTGTTTCAGTGAATCATTAAGGAATGAAAGTCTGGAGATGATTTCAAACAAGTGTGATTACCGGGTATCTTTAGAGAAGATGTTGAAGAAATGGAATCACCATTGCAGAGTCAAAGGCAGGTAAACATAAGCTAAAGCCAGGTTCCTCCAACCAGTTTGGAGTGAGTGGAGGAAGAGTGAGTCTTGGGTTTGTGAGCGTGGCAAGGGGGTTGAATCGGCAGATCAGCAAGTGGCCGTCTCAGAAGAAGAGGAGGCAGCGAAGTTTGAGCATTTATGTAGAACCCAAGGTTTGAGTGGAAGGGATCTGAGTCATCTCTTTGCAGAAGGCCTTCATGTAACAGATAAGAAAAATGGGCTCATGTGGTAGAAAATTGCAGAGCTGGGCCTATCTCCCAGGTGCCCATCAGCCTGTTCTTGGTGTTTTCACTTTGAGAAATCAGGTGTGCACTTCCCTCAAGTCCTTAGCTCCTGATGTCGCCTTTGCCCAGACCATTCTGCCCCTAGGTAGCCACGTGTCTTTCTTCCTCATCTCTTTGAAGGCTTTGCTGAAATTTCAATTTCTGACTGCCTTATGAACAATTACAAATTTCTGTTCCCCATATTCCCTGATCTCCTTTACTGCATTTCCCGCCATAGCATTTATTACTTTCTAGGATACTGTGTAAAGCTACTTAATTTTTATTGCCTTTTCCTATCAAGTAACTCCTTCAATGTGAGTGTCAAGAGACAAGGCTTTTTCTTCTTTGTTTACTGCTGTTGCCTGTTGGGGAAATATTTAAAAAACAAAATCTCCCCCCACCCAACCCCCAACTCAGAAACCTCTCCTCAAAGGCAGGAGGGAAAGAAAACAATTTGTTATTGAATCAACATTGAGCCAGACTGTGAGGCACATCACAGGCACCCACTAAAGGGATTGCAAAGACAGAAAGAAACCTCACTCTTCATAGAGATAAGTGGGCATGAACCTTTCTTTCCACAGGTAAATTTTGCAGTTTGGAGTCAGGTGATAACTAAAGTTTTAGGCCCTTCTCCTCCCAGGAAACTGGGAGTTAGAGCAATTTCTTCCTTGATGATTGCATTTCAGAGATGGCTATCAGGGCCCTGAGAAACATTCTTGAGGTGTGAGACTGGCAAGAGGCTTATTTAACCATTAAAAAGATTTACTTACATTTGAACAGGACAGCGAAAGAAATTCTAAAAGAACAGGGAGAAGGGGGGGAAGTCTCCTCCCTTATTTTCAACAGCAAAAATTAAGCCTCTCATTTTTAATTTGCACTTGCCCTTACAGGCCCCAGCGTTGAAAACAATGCACATGGTAGGTGCTCACTAAATATTTCTGAAATGACTAAATAAATGATGGATCCTCGTGTGACTGTGTGAACACTTAATCTATGATTTCAAACCCCATTCACAAGCTATGTTCCATGCAATGTGAAAATATTTCCACCGGATAAGAATGGGCTTTTTTTTTTTTAAATTATTATTTGTTTGGCATTCATTCTGTGTCATTTTTTTTATTTTATCCTCATTAAAAAAATGATTGAGATATAACTTATATGCAGTAAAATCAATCTTTTAAATATATCTTGTGAGTTTTAACAAATGCATAGCCATGTAGCTGTCACCACACTGTGATGTAAAAAATTTCCTTCACTCCTGAAACTTCCCTCCTGCTCCTTTGGAGTCATCCTCTCCCCTAATCCCAGACTTTGACAGCTACTTATCAGCTTTCTGTTCTAGTAAATCTTGCCCATTCCAGGATGTCATATGAATGATATTATACAATACATAGCCTTTTAGGTCTGGCTTCTTTCCCTTCACAGAATGTACTGAATATGGAGCCATGCCATTGCATGTATCAATAGTTAATTCCTTTTTGTTGTGAAGTAGTATTCCTTCCTATGCATGTATCTTAGTTTGTTCATCCATTCATCCATTAAAGGTGTAGGGGGGGGAACGTAACTTTTTCTTCTACCCTCCTGGGTTCAGTAGCTGGAGCCCTGCAAATTGATCTGACAAAAGGCATACTAACAGGGAGAAAAGGTGTACTTCATATGTGTAAAAAATCCAAACCCTAAAGAAACTGTCAGACCTAGAAGCTTATCTACCATTTTAGCAAAAGGGCCATAAATTTGTGGAAAAGTGACAAGACAAAAGAAAAGGGTTTTGAGGGCCGGCCCAGTGGCGCGTTGGTTAGGAGTTGGCTTGGGACGCCAGCTCTGAGCAGCAGGACCCCGGTTCAGATCCCACATGAGGGCCAGTGACGCTGTGCCCTCTACAGCTAAAATGGTGAACAACAGCTCGACCTGGAGCTGGGCTGCTGTGAGTCGCTGGCAATGGCGTATGCTACAGTGGGGCTGGCCAGCAGCTGGTGTGTGCTTTCGTGAGCTGCTGTGAGCCGCTGTGAGCAGCCACCCAATGGCCAGTGAACAACTGACTCAGCCGGGAAGAGCACAATGATAATGCCAACATGGGCCAGTGAAGTGACGTCCTCCACAACTAGACTGAGGAACAAAAGGACAGCGACTTGTCTGTTCCCCTCCCCCAATCCCCCAATAAAATCTTTAAAAAAAAAAATCTCTTGTCCCTCGTTGTTTAAAAAAAAAAAAAGAAAGAAAAGGGTTTTGAGCTTCTTGAGGCAGCAAAATTGTGGGAAGGTAAATATGTGGGGGAAACTAATGGAAGATTAGGGTTATTTAGTGAAGTTTGTTTGTTCAGGCCCATCTGGGTGCCAGCTTTCCATCTTTTTCATGGCCATAAACCTCCTCCAGGAGAGAGAATTTATGGCAGTCCTCACTTATCAGAAATTTCTGCTCTTAGTCAGATAAGGGAAGCTCTGAGAAGGCTTCTTTCTTCATCTGTTAATTCTTAATTGCCTTCTTTTCATAAAACACCCTTATACCAAAGTGGTATATTTTGGGGTGCCATATTCTGGTCCCCTTTAAAGAACATTTGGGTTGTTTCCAGTTTTATGTGATGATAAAGTATTTTAAGCATTTATGTTTTAGTTTTGTGTGAAGTTCATTTAGGTAAATATCTAGGGGTCAGATGGCTGGGTACATGGTAAGTGTGTTATAGGCTGAATTGAAAACAGAGAGAAGTGGCCATCTGCAAGCCAGGAAGAAAGATCTCATCGGAAACCAGCCATGCTAGCACCCTGGTCTTAGACTTCCAGCATCCAGAACTGTGAGAAAATAAATTTGTTGTTTAAACCTGTAGTAGTTTGTTATGGAAGCCTGGGGTGACTAACACAGTGCATATTTGATTTTATTTTTAAAAAACTACTAAACTGTCTCCCCAAAATTGTGCTACCATTTTGCACGCTGACCAGCAGTGTACAAAAGTTGCATTTTCTCTGCATCCCAACACTTAGTATCGCCAGGTTCTTTTTTAGCCTAAAATTTTAATTAGGTGTGTTATGTTTTTAATTTTTACTTTCCTAATTACTCGTGATGTTGAACATCTTTTCACATTTAATTAGGGCTCTAAACCAAGTTAAACAGATTTCTTTCTTTACTGCAGGATGCCTCAGAGCCTTACAACATTAGTGCATAATGTGAATCCCCTAATGGGAATATAGCTGGAACTGTGGTTGTTACTTGACCATGGAACTTTTTTTGCATGGTCAAGTAATGATTCCAAAAGCTGATATTCCAATGAGAGTATTTAAGCAAATACTGGGCAGCATGGTCAAGTACACCCTCTTCTGGAGAGCATTTAATTTATTTCCTACAAATGCATTCAGTCTTAACTCCCCTTTGATTCTTATTCCTAACAGAAATATTTTTGGGTATCAGCTGTGCTACCTCCAAGTGCGTGCTCAGGCCATTCCACCTGCTTGGAATGCCTTCCCCCTTCTCTTCTTTTCCCGTAGCCTGCTCAGCTTTTTCAGTCTGGTACATGCCCATGGGTAGCTTATAGCCCACCACAGTGATCTCCTTTTCTCTGACTTCTTCAGGGACTGGGCCACTCATGGGGACTGTTGATCCTGCTTAGCTTTTTTCAACATTTTTACAAATTTTCTCTGCTCTGTTTTTGTAAGAAGATTAGTGGAAGGCCCTAATAGCCTAGACTTTTAAAAACATCCCCTGATACACTGAGCTATGTGCATAGCTACTGCTTTATTCATATAAAGTAAATTAACAGGCATTTACGTCAGTTGACTTAAATGTTAACTCTCCATTTAGCCAGGCACCAGAACAAGTGTCCAAAAGGGAAGTTTGCAGTTCTTGGCTAAATGGAGAGACGACATTTAATTGAAATATGAAGCTCATGGCTGAGTCTCCTGGATCTTGTAGGTGAAACAAGGAGTTTGCGTCTGTAGACAAGTCTACCAACAGAATCCTCAAACTGTTTCTTCTTTGACACAATAATCATGAAATCAAGGAGTTGGGAGGGAGATTATCCCGTCCACTTTTGTCGTTAAACTGGATTGCGCCCATGACTAGAAGAAACCAGTGATTCCTATGACATTCAGATTTCTCCGCTCCTCACTCCTCTCATTGGTTCTTTCACCTGCCTCAGCAAACTTTCCATGCCCAGCTCATGGGCCAAAGGCAGATGGTGAGTCAAGAGTGCTCAAGTGTTCCAGGATGACTGTCAAGAGTGGCAGCAGCTGTTCTCCCACCTCTTAGCCTTTTCTGAGCACCTGAGACCTACAGTAGCCTCAGATTGGGTGGCACAAACTAGTGTGTAGCCAGGAATCAGTTAGTAGGAACATGATGTGCCCAGTTCTACAGTGACCATGTCCTGTAGCTTTCTGTCCTTTGTTCTTTCAATAAATATAGATTGAGCATCTACTATATATCAGGCATGACAGGAGTTTCTGAGGGATACAGATATGAATGTAACATGATCCCTGACCCAAAGAACTTAGAGTCTTGATGAGAGACAGGTATGTCTTCCAACAGAACCCTAGTCGTGTTTTCCAGCTTACGCCATTGGTGGTGGTGGGAGTTGGGTTGACATAAGATCCTAATAGTAGTCATAGATTTGTATTGCTCTGACTTCCACCCACGGGAGTTTAGGAGTTTCTAGGATCTTCCATGAGTTTACGAATTCCTGTTGGCTGCCATAATCCTTATTCATCTACTCATGCTTAATTGTGGGTAACTCTACTGGATCCTGTGGCATGCAGATATGAATGCCCATCGAAGGCACCCTGACTGCTGATGCTGTGTAGGCACATTATGTCCCCTCCTACTTCTGTGACAGGAGACATGCCACTTGGTCTGGTCTGGCCCACTGCTCAAGTCTCCATGACCATTCGCCACTTAAACTTGCTCAATGGTAACCTCAAGTGGGCCTGAGTCCTCTTCACCCTGACCCATACTCCATTCATTTACCTATACTCCAGAGTTGTACTTTTTAATGTATAACTCAAACTACAGTGGCATTCAGCCTGGCCTAGTTCATACAACACCTTTGTGAGAACTGGCAGCACCTGCTTCCTCCAGATGGATACAACCCCATGCAATTGTGCATGGCCTGGTAAGTGGAGGACAGGCTGGTTTCAGCACAATCTCACCCCCTTGATTGGTTGTCCTGAGCAGGGCACAACCAAGATAAATGATGAGTCTGGTGATATAGCCCCTCACTGGATTATTGAAAGGCCTTCTACCTTGTCCTTCTGGTCACACTGTAATTGACCCTCCCAAGGAGCACATCTCCACTGGGCACACCTGGCCTCCTCCAAGGACTGCTCCCTGTAACCAGTTTGAGGGAGGGGATTCCTCTCTCTTCTGTACTCTGCCAATTAACTGTATGGACCTGGATTTTCATTAATTGCTATGGCATGGCTGAGACCACACTGTAACTTTTAACAAGTGTTGGGGAAGGTCATCAAGAAGACATGACCTCTGGTTTGACCTGCAAGCTGGAACTGGGCAATTAGAGGCTCCCCAGGTGCTCCTTGTGTTTGGAATGTGTGCTCCATTGGCCTTCTCTGTGCTGGAATCTGCCCAAGGACACAGCCTCTAAATCAGCGGTTCTCAACCTTCCTAATGCCGCGACCCCTTAATACAGTTCCTCATGTTGTGGTGACCCCCTAACCATAAAATTATTTTTGTTGCTACTCTATAACTGTAATTTTGCTACTGTTATGAATCATAATTTAAATATCTTTTTGTTTTCCGATGGTCTTAGGCGACCCCTGTGAAAATGTTGTTCGACCCCCAAAGGGGTCGCAACCCACAGGTTGAGAATCGCTGCTCTAGATAGTAATGTGGAGACCCTCAGGACTGGCAATGTGACTGACCCTAGTTAAGGCCTCCAGTACATGTGACTGACCCCAGTTAAAGTCTGTGTATAAACTTTTAAGACTCTGGCTGGCGGGTGTGGAAAACTACTCATCTTGCCAGCGCCTAGGACAAGCCTAATAAGTAAGTTTCCTTGGTTATGAAATCTGCCACCTACCAATCTGAAACGATCTGCCTTCTTCTTTGGTCTCTCCCTGCCCTCTGCTCACAGGTCCCAGTTTCAGATTACACTTGGGAAGCTCCCAAGAAGATTGCAAAAAACAAGGTTTTCCTTGAGATTCAAGGATAAAGGAAGAAACATAAAACCGTATATACTGTGTTACCCCCAAAATTAGACCTAGCCGGCGAAGAAGCCCTAGCATGACTCCTCCAGGATATGAAGGGCACGCACCCCTCACATGAGGGTTTTATGACCTGTTTCAGGGAGAAGGGTGCCTTTTCCACAAACTCCTTCAGCTTAAAAATATTCAATATATCAAGGTGCCATATTTTGACAACTAACATCATGTGAGGGCTTATTTTCCAGCTAGGTCTTATTTTTTGGGAAACAGGGTATACATATGAACTTTCCCAGAAATCTATAGATATAAGTAGAGCTAGATATAGATTTTCCCAGAAAGTAATTTACAAATATTGCATAGGCTAAGATCAGCCCTGGAATTTCTCACCAGACCACTACCCTTCTGTCTTCATGGCTTGCTTGCATGTGACCAAGGACAGCCATATCCACTGCAAGAAGTATTTGGGGCACTTCCATTCTCAGACTCAGCACCAAACTAAGCCATGGCTTCAGAGAGGAGAAAGTTGTATCCTTCATCTCAATTCAGGGTCCTATTTCCTATCCCAGAAATGATTGGAATGTTACCACCTTCAGGAGAACTGTAGCCCCACCTGCAAGAGGGTGATCACACTACACAGTAATCATACAAAGAAGTGATATCACCATATTTTCCAAAGTTTGGTTTCAAAAAGTCTAGGAATACAGGTCCACCGATGGGCTTTTTGTCACAAACACTTAACAGAGAGTCCAGTTTTTAATGCTTTAAATTATTAATGTGCCACCACTGTAGTCTCTCTTGACAGAAACCATGTGGACTGACTCAGAGGAGAATCACTGTTCAGATCTTCAGAAAGTGCTAATACAGTTCCTGTAGGTTCTGAATGGGTTTAGGAAAAGGGAGAAAGAACAACATGCAGGTTTGAAACATGACCACAAATTCTCTGATACTGTTCCCATCAAGAGATTGGGCCTATGTCCTCTGCCCTGCAATTTGGTTTGGCCTGTGACTGCTTTGACTATTAGAGCATGACAAGTGATGCCACGTAACTTCCAAGACCAGGTCACAAAAATCCATTCATACAGTCTCACCTTGTTGCCTGGGAAGATTTGCTTTTGGAGCCCTGAGTAGCCCAGCGAGCCTGTGGCTGCCATGCTACAGAGGACAAGTGTAGGTTCTCTGGTCAACAGTCCTAGCTAAGCCCATCCTTCATCCATCCTCACTCATATACCAGGCATGTGAGCCAAGAAGCCATCTTGGAAACGGATCTTCCAGCCACACTGGTGGTAACCTCACCCGAGCGAGTAACCCCAGGTGAGGTCCGAGACATCCTATAGCACAGGACAGCTACACCTTCTGTTCCGTTTCCAAATTCCTGACCTACAGAACGTGTGAGCGTAATGATAAAATAGTGGTTGTTTCATACCACTAAGTTTTGGGATGGTTTGTTCTGCCATAATAAATCAATGAAATAAACAGTTATCTCACTTGCTTTAATATTTAATCACACATTCTTACCAGTGTATCTTCAGGTATAATAATAGACAACTCACGTTGCTTACTTTTCCTTCTTTCATTTCAACTGTATTAAGAACATTTCACAGGTATTTTTGTTTCCTAGAGCTGTTGTAACAAATTACCACAAACTTGGCGGCTTCAAACAACACAGTTTTGTTTTGTTTTGTTTTGTTTTGTTTTCTGTTCTGGAGGCCAGAAGTCCAAAATCAAGGAGTCACCCGGGCCATGCTTCCCTCTGAAAGCTCTAGGGAAAGATCCTTT
>NW_017731831.1:281098-309514 GCF_001890085.2 Hipposideros armiger
GGGGTCCTCTGGCGTCCCAAGCCAGGTCTTAACCAATGCGCCACTTGGCCGGCCCCTGCCTCTGTCTTCATATGGCCTCCTCTGTGTGTGTGCCTCTGTGTCCTTGCTTCTCCTTATAAAGACAACTGTCATTGGGTGTAGAGTACATCTTAAAGCCAGGATGATTTTATCTCAAGAAACTTAACTAATTACATCTGCAAAGTCCCTATTTTCAAAGTCGCATTCTGAGGTTCTGGGTAGATATGAATTTTAGGGGGACTCTTTCAACCCACTAGAACTGGTTTTAAATCTCAGGGCAAAGAGTAGCTTTCATTTGTCTGCAATTCAGTTTGCTCATTATGTCAAGCCCTGTTCATCTGATGTCAGAATTGAGGTTTAGACTCAGTCTCTTTTGGATAAACTGAATGTTAAGGATCTTTCTCTCATCCTTTATTTCTCAGGTGGTCCGTAAGTCCTGGAGTTCTGGGGGCTTTTGTGCCCAACAGTGCTGAGGAGAGGCATATTACACACAGCCGGCTCTGTCTTCTGCTGGCATTCTTTTTTTTTTTTTAAGAGGTATTTTATGTTATTATTTTTAAAAATATTTTTATTAAAAATATGGCTAACACACTATTATATTAGTTTCAGGGGTACACCATAGTTATTCAACATTCATACACCTAAAGATGTGATCACCATGATAAGTCCAGCAACCATCTGGCACTACCATGCTATTGCAATATTATTGGCTATATTCCCTATGCTGTACATTACATCCCCATGACTTATTTGTTTTTTTACCTGGAAATTTTGGTCACTTATTGCCCTTCCCCTTTTATCCTCTTTTTAAATTTATCAATTACAGTTGACATTCAATATTATTTTATATTAGTTTCAGGTGTACAGCATAGTGATTAGACATTGATATAATTTAAGAAGTGATCACCCTGACTAGTCTAGTATCTATCTGGCACTATATATAGTTATTACCATATTATTGACTATATTCCCCATGCTTTACTTTACATCCCCATGACCAACTTGTAACTACTAATTTGTACTTTTTAATTACTTCACCTTTTTCACCCTGCCCCAAACTCCCTCCCATCTATCACCCCAACAAATGTAGTACCCATCTGACACCATACAATATGTGGTGTCATATTGTATGTGGTGTCATAGTTATTACAATATTATTGACTACATCCCTTATGCTGTACCCTACACTCCCATAACTACTTTATAGCAACCAATTTGTGCTTCTAAATCTTTCCCCCTTCTTTCATCCACACCCCCAGCCCCCTACCATCTGGCAGCCATCAAGGTGTTTTCTGTATCTGTGACTTTGTTTCTGTTTTGTATGTTAATTTTGGTCTTAGATTCTACATATAAGCGAAATCACATTGCATCTATCTTTGTCTGACACTCCACTCAGCACAATACCCTCCAGGCCCATCCATCCATGCAGCTGCAGATGGCAAGAACCCATTCCCTTTCATGCCTGAGCAATAATTTATTATATGTATGTACCACCTCCTCTTTATCCATTCATCCATCAATGGACACCCAAGATGCCTCCACATCTTGGCCACTGTAAACAATGCTGCAATGAACATATGGATGCAGATGTCCCCTTGAAGTAGTGTTTTGGGTTTCTTCAGATAAATACCCTGAAGTGGGATTACTGGATCTTTCATTGTCTCTCCTTATAGCCTTTGTTTTAAAGTCTATTTTATCTGGTATAAGTATTTCTGCTCCAGCTTTTTTAAATTTTATTTCCATTTTCATGAAGTATCTTTTTTGATCCCTTTACTTTCTATCTGTGTGTGTCTTTCAATCTGAAGTCTCTTGTAGGCAGCGAGTGTTTTGTTTTCTTATCCATTCAGCCACCCAGTGTTTTTGATTGAAAATTTAATCCATTTGCATTTAAAGTAATTGTTGATAAGTATGTATTTATTGCCATTTTATTATTCATGTTTTTTATCATTTTTATTTTTTTATCTTAAAGAAGTTCCTCTAAACATTCCTTGTCATACAGGATTGGTGATGGTGAACTCCTTTAGCTTTTGTCTTTGTTCTTGCTGCTTTTAGGGTTCTCTCTTTGTCTTTAAATTTTGCCATTTTAATTATAATGTGTCTAGGTGTGGGCTTGTTTGGTGTCTAGGTGTGGGCCTGTTTGGGTTTATCCTGTTTGGGACTCTCTGCATTTCCTGAGCTTGTATGTCTATTTCCTTTGCCAGGTTAGGAATGTTTTCAGTCATTATTTCTTCAATATGTTCTCAATACCTTGTTTTCTCTCTCCTCCTTCTGGTATCCCTATGATGTGAATGTTTTTATGCTTGATGTTGTCCCAGAGGTCTCTTAAACACTCCTTTTTTTGGATTGTTTTTTTCTTTTTTGTATTCTGATTGGGTGTTTTCTGCTACTTTGTCTTTCAAATTGCTGATTCAATCCTCTGTTTTGTGTAGTCTGCTTGTGATTCCTTCTAGGGCATTCTTCATTTCAGTTATTGTATTCTTCACTTCTGACTGGTTCTTTTTTAAGGTTTCAATGTCCTTTTTTATACTTGCAATCTCTTTGTTGAAATTCTCACTAAGTTCCTTAGGTATCTTAATAATTGTTTTGAACCCTGTCTCTGGTAGTTTGCTTGCCTCCATTTTGTTTACTTCTATTTCTGGAGTTCTTTCTCCTCCAGTTCTTTCAGTTGGAATGCATTTCTTTGTTTCCTCATTGTGGCTGCCTCTCTGTGTTTATTTCTATGTATTAGGTAGATCTTCTATGTCTTTCAGTCTTGGCTGGGTGGTCTTATGTAGTAGGTGTCCTGTGGGGCCAGTGGCACAGTCTCCCTGGTCACCTGAGTCAGGTGTTCCAGGAGTGTCCCTTGTGTGGGCTGTGTGTGCCTTCCTGTTATATCAAGTTGACCCTTGATTGCTATTGGCACATCAGTAGGTGGCATTGACCCTAAGGCTGACTGGCTGTGGGGTTTGGCCACATCCACAGCTTATGGACTACTGTGCAGGAGGCTTAACCCACTGAGTGGGATTCACCACAGTGGGCTTTGGAGCCTGTTGAGACCACTTTGTGTGTGTCACTTGGGGAGCTAATTGGACAGTGCTCTGCTAGGTTCTGAAGCCAACCTCCAAGTATGTTGGTTCTAGGGCCTCTTGGGAGGGGCTCTGGTACAGGTCCAGGTCAGCCACAACCTGTGACTGACCAGGGCTACCTGGTAGGAACTACAATGTGATCCGTGGTTGTTCACTGTCTGTGCTAAACCTGGAGGCACATGGGAGAGGCCACACTGTGAACTGAGGATGGCTGCCACCAGTACCAGGCCTGAGGTAACTCCACAAAAAGGCAGGACACCTAGTGGCTTGCTGCCACCTGCCAGCTCCCTTAAGTTTCAGCCACTGATAAAGCTTCATGTGGTACTCGAGTTGGGTGAGGCAGAGGCTCAAGGATTCACTAGATGGGAAGAGTTGTGGTCACCAGGTTAATGTAGACTGTTTTAGTGCCAGTGCTGAGACTGGAGCAACTCAGCAAAAGTCTCAGAGCACACTGAGGCCAGTCGCTGCCCACTTGGGG
Organism: Hipposideros armiger; assembly: GCF_001890085.2. Lineage (NCBI taxonomy): Eukaryota > Metazoa > Chordata > Mammalia > Chiroptera > Hipposideridae > Hipposideros > Hipposideros armiger. Next base: position 284,660 of record NW_017731831.1, read on the forward strand.
CTGGTGGACTCTCATAGTTTTCCAAGAAAGAGTGCAATGTGGGAGGGACTGGCTGCTTGAGGAGAAAGTGCCTCCTGTGGTATATGAATTTAGTGGGGCAGGTTCCCAGCTGAGTCAGTAGGGTGGAGCAGCAGAGCACACTAGGCCAATTAGATTCAGATTTGGTCTGTGGGGGAGGACCCAACACAGGAAAGATGGCTCCCAATGGCTGGCTGCATGGGAGGCGGCCCCTCACTGGCAAAATGCTGACTGTTCTCCAGTCCTCCCCCTGAAGCCACACACATCAGTCTGCCCCCATATGTCTCCAAGGCCCCCTCAGTCACCATCCCTCCACTGGAGCCCAAGGTGAGCGCCTGTGAGAGAGTGAGTCTATGTGAGGGTCGTTTAAGAGGATGTCTGGGTTTCCTGCAGCCTTCTGCCCCACCCAGATGGTTGGAAGACCGACTTTTTTTTAACAGCCAGATGTTGTGGTGGCTCCTCTTCCTGGCACTAGTACTCCAGGCGGGGGAGCTTGGTGTGGGGGCCTGGGGTTCCTGGTTCTCTGGAGGCAAACTCCATGGCCGAGACATCCCTCCTGATTCTCAACTGCCATAAGGCTTGGGGCCCGTTCCATGTCTCCACCCCTCCTACCAGTCTCCATGTGGTTTCTTCTTTATATTTTTAGTTGTAGGACTTCTGTTTGGCTAGACTTCAGATGATTCTCCAGGTTGATTGTGCTATAATTTAGTTGTAATTGTAATGTGATCACGGAAGGACACAGGCACAGTGTTTATCTACTCCGCCATCTTGGATCTCTTGCTGGATTCCTTGAAATGTTACTGCCCAGGGAACTTTAACATGAAGCTCTTGAAGCTTATGCTGCAGGGTCCCTGACTTGCTCTGGCTTCTTCTAAGTCCCCATAAGGACTTAGGTCACATGTTAATAGAATTTGCAAAAGTAAGATATTAAAGTAAGAAAAATGCTGTATTTTTGTTCCAGTCTGGCTTCCTGTCTGTTTCTATTTTCCTTGTGTTGGTGTTGGGAGTGGTCCTGGGTGTTTTTCATATTTGCTTTAAGGGTGTTTGGGTTGGAGATATATTTAGTTTGGGTTAAATGGGATATATTTATGTGGTTTTCAGACCAAATTATATATAGTTATTAATAACCATCCTGATGAGGAATGGCTTCCAAGAATGCTTCCCCAGCCCACTGGGCAGATTTACCCAGTGTTAGGACATAAATGTGCAGAATGAGAGAACAATTTGCACCAGCATTAGAAGCACATAAGGAGTGGAAGAGAAACAATGTTTGAAATGTGTGGAGTCAGAAGCTAGTCTGTAGAAAACTCTTCTAGCCCTCCAAGTATAAAACTGTAAGTAGAGGATTAGGTTCTCACTGATGCCAACTCAAAAGTGTTGTTCTTCCCAGTTGGGAATATGACCTTGATAATGCAGAGTATTTAATTGTAAATTCACCATATGCATTTTTTATTTTTGATAGAATGTGCATGAAATAGAATTTTTCAGAATTTCTATGTTTACGGGACACAAAGCTGTAGCAATATTGCAAATGGTGAAAACACCTGAAACAAGTCCTTTGTGAAAGAGAGACCATAGAGGTTTCCCCAGACTTGAAAACGATCCTAAATATTTATGTGACATTATCAATAAACACTTGTAAAGTTGAAAGGAACTTTTCTAAACTTCTTAATAATAAAAACAAATTTTGATAAACATGCTGGAGAAAAAGCTGTTTATATTTACACTATTTCTATAAAAATATTATGAAATAGGCAGCGAAGAAATATATGTTAAAAGTGTTTTAAGCAGTTAATTAGTGAAAAACCTTAATTTTTTGGACTTTGTGGTGTTTGTGTTATTTGCTAGTTTTAAATTAATATATTGTCTTGTGTTATTTTCTCACTGTAATTATTAACATTCATACCTATTTTTACATTTATAATGTTGCATTCTTTTCCTTCAAGGGGGCACTCCAAATTATATAAGCTTCAGGGTCCCACAAAATTTGAATCAACTCTTGTCTTTCTCTGCTTTAATCTGCCCAAACCTATTAGGAATTTGTATGAGTTCCTCCTCTACTTCCCCTTACTGAAGATCTGACCTGAGAAGTGGGTAGGCTCGCTCCTTATCTATTCTCTTTTCAAGCTATAGGCCAGGGTAAAAGTTAACGCCATGCTTTTTTTGGGTTAGGTCTTTTGAAGCTCAAAACATGAGTGAGTTGTCATGTGGCAGGAGGCCATAGTTTAGGTGGGGGAAGATGGAAATAAGAAAGGGAGAGACAATGGCGATGAGTTCTTAGACTTTACAGAAGCGTGTTCAAACACTTCTGTTCAAAATGGATCAAGGGAAGCAACACTTCTTTCCTGTCTTTAAAACAACCTGAGCATCCATGACAAAGAAATATTGACCATGTGGTCCCTTTGAAATTGGGAACATCAGAAGTTGGTTTTATTGATCATTTTCAGAAGTAACCAGGAATAGGATGATATAATGAAGTTTCCAAATCTATGGCCTATGATGTCATCAAAATCTTTTGGGAATTGAAGGATGATGTTAAACTACAGAAAGGCCCTCCAGGATCCTGAAATTGGCAAAACGATGCCAGTTTACCTTAGCCCCAGACAAGATGAGGTCAGGCAAATGAGGCTGACAGGCTCCAAGAGGCCAAGAGGTTCAGTCTTAAAGTTGCATCCAGTCACAACTTTATGCCTGGAAAGGTGAAAGCCTCCAAATAGCAAAAGATGTGAAAGGACTCAATAATTAGAGCTAAGAATCCCATGATGCATGGGATTTTTGTGGGCAAAGTCTTGGAGCTTAAAAACATGACTTTCAGATTGATGAAATTATGTATTGCTTCACTTAATGGATAGTAGAATTTGGGGATTTTGGCATGTGATCGATATGTAGGGTAAGAAAGAGCCAAGCACATAGCAAAAACAAAAAAGCAACCTTTGAGCACATATAAAAATCTTTTTTTTTTTTTTTCTACTCCCACGGATTCCTAAGAGGCCTATGAGGAAGGGGAAATTCAAAGTGATACAGACGTCCTCTAGTCTCTCAGATGAGCAGTGGTACAGTTGTGTTAGAAAACCTCGTCTAATGCCGTCCAAGTGGCTCAGTTGGTTGGTTAAGAGCTCGTTCAAGAGTGTGAGCTCTGAGCAACAGGGTCACCGGTTCAATTCCCAGTCCGAACTGGGCGACCACTGAGCTGCCAACAGGTGGCAGGAAGGCTCAGCTAAAAAAAGAAAACCTCATCTGTTATTCAGACAACAGATAAAGAGCTTGTCTTTGGAGCAGAGAGAGCTGGGTTTGAATCTGAGCTCAGACATGTATTACCTCTGTGTTCTTGAGAAAAGTCACTTAACCTCCCTGAATTTCAGTTTCCTTGTCTCTAGCATGGACATGAGAATCCCTTTCTCCACAAACTCACAAGGTACTCTTAGGGTGAAATAAGATAATATATGTAGGCCCTAACACACTCAGTAAATGGTACATTTGATGCACTCATTTGTACCTATAATTTCCTAAAACCCCAGTTACAAATAAAATATGATAAAATAATATATGTATTTTTACATGTGAGCATTTTCTTTTGAAGCAGTTGAAGCACTTCTGACCTTGATCTAGTTATTTATTGTGTATGAAGGGACATGCTGGCAGCGGCCCTTCATGTAACTCCATCCTACTGTTGCCCCCATAAGTGGTTACAAATCTTAAAAAGATGACATTAGGATTTACTGTGAAGTACCAAGACCATCTGTGAAACCTTGTGAAATTACTTTCATCAACAAATGTCAGCTTTGGGATTTTTCCTTATAAAAGCTAGTTCTAATTTTCCTCGGAATTTTTAAGTAGCTCAGTAAGCATTTGAGAGCTGATGTAAGCAAGGAAGCCATTTGCTTAGGAAGAAATAAACTACCTTAAATGCATAGACACTTGCAAAACTCAGTCATTGCTTTCACCACTTTCTTTTAGTATTTTGGGGGCCAAGCTACTTAGTCAAATGCTACACAAAAGCTTTTTCTGAACTCAACCTCCAGCAAGGGGTTGGCACCAATTCTGAGAGATTCCATGTGTTTTGTTTACATTCCTTGTGCAACTTCGGAACACTGTGTTCCCTTTCTTGTAACTGCACAATGACTCTGCCATGGAGCACTGGACAGCCTTCCCACTCCATGCCGGGATTTCCTTCTGGCTGGCGTTCTTTGCAAACAGCGCTAGGTCAGCTGGTACAAAGAAAAGAACACGGGCTTTAGAGACAGACAAAACTGGGCTCCAGTTCTTCTGCTGTCATTTGCGATGTGCTTACTTCATCTGACTCTTAGTTTGCTTTTGTTTTCTTTCTGTAGAATAGAAATAATAATTTTATAGTCTTTATAGGATCATTGTGGGGATTGACTAAGACAACACGTGTAAAGCATCAAGCATAGTTCCTGGCAATCTTAAGTACTCCAATAAAAGAAGTCATTACTTTAATAATGGCACTGGGTGAACAGGCAGTGTTCTTTTCTTTGCCCTATTCTCCAGTGCCAAAATGCTGTGCCTTTGCTTCAAGCCTCCAAAGACGCACACAAGAATGTTCCACTGGAGAGGGTGCTACTAAATAATATGGATTCTTGACTTTAGTAACTATCTTTTAAAATGTTCTGTGGCTTGGCAAAAAGGCTCCCTTGGTGACCAGTGGTCACTCTCTGAATCGATGCTGCTTTTGTAACATCTTTGGAGACATAGAAGGGATACCTCACTGTTGACTGTGAAGAAGCAACTCTGTGAAGTGGTGAGAAGGCAGCTTTGTATGATGATGATGTGAATAATCCAAATCACCTGTGTCTCTGCAGCTTACCTTTAGCATGGCTGAAAAGGAGTGGGTGTGGCTACAGATTATATGTTATTGCTATGCAGAGTTATGTACAATGAGCTCTCACTCTCCAATGAGTTTGTTCAAACTTCCTGCATGCAAGGGTTACCCTATCAAGGCGAAGGTGCCCGGGCTGGTCCTGAGCAGTCTGAGAAGCCTTCCTTGGCTGAGCCTTGCCAGAGAAGGATGAATGGGTTGGTGTTTGCTTTGTGTGTGCTAAGCATTTGCTTTTGGAAGCTGGTGATAAGCACCCCATGGTGCGATGGTGGGGGAGCTGGTGGTACTTGTCATATGGCATGCAGGAAGGAGAAAACATTTAAAGTTACATAGGTCTGGACTTGAATTTCAGCTCAGCCACTCATCCTTTACCTTGAATGATCTACTTAACCTTGCTGAGATACTTCATTTTAAAATGAAAAGCAGATGTCTACCTAGCAGAACAATTGTTAATATTACAGATAAAAAGTTGTACTATACTTTGCACAGTATAATGGGATAACAATAAACGATAGTTTATGTTGCCATTCTTAAAAATAATCTAGAGCTACATAGAAGGAGGGTGATGAAGCCATGGAGCAGGACAATTTATTATGTAAATGATAGTTGTCTACGTAGGCCTGTTTTCCCCTGGCATCACATCGTTAGTAGCTGCTCACAGGAGAACAAGGACAGCTAGAAATTATTACTGAGGGAAATTCTGGCCAGGACCTAGTCCCATAGCACATCTTGATGCCTGATGCTGGATGCCCAACGCCTGGGGCACCGAGCATGCTAATGTGCCCATTTACCACTAGGACCAGAGGAACACTCCTTTTTCACAAGGTAGAACTCCTTGGGTATGAACACAGGAAACATAAAAGGTCATAACACTGCTATGCAATGTATGTGCTATGAGGGTGAGCTAGCATAATCTCATCCTTCAGTGCCACGTCCTCGTGGGAAGAACCATCTCTCAGCTCCATAGCACTGCTCCAAACGAAATGTAATACAGACCAAGACAGCAAAACATGAGTCTTTTGGATTGTATGGGACTGGGCTTGATCTGATTATTTATGGCATTATCCACAGGCTTGGGAATGGATAGCATCCACAGTGTAAATGAGATGTGTGGCAGAGGGTTGGTTGTTCACCAAAAAACTATTCTCCCTTCTATGGTGCTGGGAGGTGGATGGTCAGCAAGGAATGACATTTCCCAGAAACACTTGCACCTAATTTGGACCATGTGATTGAGTTCTGGCTATCAGAATATGGGCAAAAGTGATGTAAATACTTCCAGACCTGGCTTATCTGATCCTTTGCTCTGTCTGTCCTATATGTTGGCTGGATGTCTATGCCATGGGCCAGTCATGCACTGAGGATGGTGTTGCCCCTTTCAGCTGGGGTCTTTGTAAGATTGTGTAGAGTGGAGCTCTGCCTATCCTTGCCTATGACAATTGGATGTTACATGAGTGGGAAATAAATTTTATTTATTTATTTACTCACTCATTCATTCATTCATTCATTTACTTATTTTTCAGTTGCAGTTGACAGTCAATATAATTTTATATTAGTTTTTAGGTGTACAGCATAGTGGTTAGATATTTATATAATTTATGCCGTGATCCCCCCAATTAGTCTATTATCCACCTGGTACTATGCATAGTTGTTGCAACATTATTGACTATATTCTCTATGCTGTACTTTATATCCCCATGACTGTTTTGTAACTTCTAATTTGTATTTCTTAATTCCTTCCCCTTTTTCACCCAGCTCTCTAACCACCCTCCCCTCTGGCAACCTTCAAAATGTTCTCTGTGTTTATGAGCTTGTTTCTGTTTGTTTGTTATTTTGTTCTTTAGATTCCACATATAAATGAGATCTTTGTCTTTCTCAGTGTGACTTATTTCACTTAGCATAATACTCTCTAGGTCCATCCACGTTGTTGCAAATGGTAAGATTTACTACTTCTTTATGGTCGAGTAATATTCCATTGTATATGTGTACCATTTCTTTATCCAATTGTCTATTTATAGGCACTTGGGGTGCTTTCATATCTTTGCTATTGTAAATGCTGCTGCAGTGAACATAGAGCTGCATATATCTTTTCAGATTAGTGTTTTGGACTTTTCAGATAAATACCCAAAAGTAGGATTGCTGGGTCATATGGTTGTTCTATTTTTAATTTTTTGAGGAACCTCCATAATGTATTCCATGGTGGCTGCACCAATTTTCAGTCCCACCAACAGTGCACCAGGGTTCCCTTTTCTCCACAAACTCACCAGCACTTCTTGTTTGTTGATTTATTGATAATGGCCATTCTGATAGGAGTGAGGTGGAATCTCATTGTTGGTTTTGATTTGCATTTCTCTGATGATTAGTGACATTGAGCATCTTTTCATATGTATATTGGCCTCTTTGTGTTTTTTTATCCTCTTGGAGAAATGTCTATTCAAGTCCACTGCCCATTTTTAATAGAATTAATTGTTTTTTTGGTATTGAGTTGTATGAGTTCTTTATAAATTTTGTGTATTAGCCCCTTATGAGATGTATCATTGGTGAATATCTTCTCCCATTCAGCAGGCTGTCTTTTCATTTTGTTGGTGGTTTCCTTTGCTGTGTAAAAACTTTTTAGTTTGACTTAGTCCCATTTGTTTATTTTTTCTTTTGTTTCCCTTGCCAAGGAGATAGATCACAAAAAATATTACCAAGAACAATGTCTGAGAATTTACTGTCTAGGTTTTCTTCTAGGAGTTTTATGGTTTCAGGTCTTACATTTAAGCCTTTAATTCATTTCGAGTTTATTCTTGTATGTGGTGTAGAAAAGTGGTCCAGTTTCATTTTTTGCATGTACCTGTCCAGTTTTCCCAACACTATTTAATTAATAGACTGTCTTTACCTCACCTCACTGTATTTTCTTGACTCCTTTGTTATAGAATAAATGACCATACAGGCGTGGGTTTATTTATGGGCTCTCTATTCTGTTACATTGATATATGTGTCTGTTTTATGCCAGTATCATGCTGCTTTGATTGCTATAGTCTTATAGTATCGTTTGATATCAGGTAGTGTGACACCTCCAATTTTGTTCTTCTTACTCAAAATTGCTGTGGCTATTGGGGATCTTTTGTGGTTCCATATAAATTTTAAGGTTATTTGTTCTAGTTCTGTGAAAAATGCCATTGGTATTTTGATAGGGATTGCATTGAATCTATAGATACTCTTTGGATAGTATTGTCATTTTAACGATATCAATTCTTCCTATCCTTGAATGCTTCCACTTACTTGTATCTTCTTTAATTTATTTCTTCAGTACCTTATAGTTTGCCAAGTACAAGTCTTTCATCTCCTTGGTTAAATTTATTCTAGGTATTTTATTTTATTTTTTTCTTATACAATTGTAAATGGGATTCTATTCTTTTTTTTTTTTTAAAGATTTTTATTGGGTAATTGGGGGGATGGGAACAGTGATGGGGAATTGGGGGAAGGGAACAGACAAGTTGCTGTCATTTTGTTCTTCAATGTAGTTGTGGAGGACGCTGCTTCACTGGCCCAAGTTGACACCATCATTGCGCTCTTCCCTGGTGAGGCAGATCAGTCGCCGGCTTCTGGACGGCCGCTCACTGCGGCTGCTGGCCGCTCACGCTGGCTGCTGGCTACATATGGGAGCCCATGGCAACCCACTGCCACAGGGACTGCAGCCTACGCCGTCGCCAGCGACTCACGGCAGCCCAGCTCCAGGTTGAACTGTTGTTCAGCATCTTAGCTGTAGAGGGCAGTGTCACTGGCCCTCATATGTGGGATCCGAACCGGGGTCCTCTGGCATCCCAAGCGAGTTCTTAACCATCGCGCCACTCGGCAGGCCCGGGATTCTATTCTTAACTTCTCTTTCTGATAGTTCATTATTGGTGTATAAAAATGCAACTGATTTCTGAATATTATTTTTGTATTCTGCTACTTTACTGAATTTATAGGTTCTAATAGGTTTTTTGGTGTACTCTTTGGGGTTCTCTCTATATAGAATTATGTCATCAGCAAATGACAGTTTTACTTTTTCCTTTTCAATTTGGATGCCTTTTATTTCTTTTTCTTGTCTGACTGATGTGGTTAGGACTTCCAATATTATGTGAAATAAAAGTGGTGAAAGTGGGCATCCTTGTCCTCTTCCTGATCTTAAGGAGAATTCTTTTAGGTTTTCCCCATTGAGTATGATGTTAGTTGTGAGGTTGTCATATATGGCCTTCATTATGTTGAGGTATGTTCCCTTTATTCCCGCTTTGCTGAGAGCTTTTATCAAATAAATGAATGTTGGATTTTGTCAAAATTTTTTTGCATCTATTAATATGATCATATAGCTTTTATCTTTTGTTTTGTTTATGTGGTATATCATGTTAATTGATTTGTGGATTTTGAACCAACCTTTCATCCCATGACTAAATCCCACTTGATCATGGTATATGGTCCTTTTAATGTATTGTTGTATTTGGTTTGCTAATATTTTGTTGAGGATTTTCACATCTATGCTCATCAGGGATATAGGCCTATAATATTCTTTGTTGTGTGTGTGATGTCTTTGTCTGGTTTTGGAATCAGGGTAGTGCTGGCCTCATAAAATGAGCTTGGGAGCTTTCTGTCCTCTTGAATTTTTTGGAATAGTTTGAGAAGAATAGGTGTTAATTCTTCTTTGAATGTTTGGTAAAATTCACCTGTGAAACCTTCTAGTCCAGGACTTTTGTTTGGTGGAAAGTTTTTGACTACTGATTTGACTTTGTTAGTTGTAATGGGTCAGTTCAGATTTTCTGTTTCTTCTTGATTCAGGCTTGGAAGGTTGTATGTTTCTAGGAAACATCCATTTACCACAGATTTTTAAAGTTTCTTTCTTGGAATTTATCTGAATGAACATATTTAGTTACCTGCTCAGTAAGTATTTATTGATGAATTAATTTAATTGGGGAAGAAAATCTAAGAACTTTATATTCCCATCCTGATTTATGCAACATTGTTCAGATGTCTTAAACAAAGAAAAATAATAGTCCAAATAATAATCACTTGGATTCTTGAATGTCTTAACAATATATACGGATGAATATTAACTGTCAAGATAATATTACAAAATCTACTGTGTTTTGTTTTTTATTTTATTCCATATAAGGAAGGGTCCCATGCACGGACAGCTCACTTTCACTTCAGTAACTTTCGTGGGGATTAATCTCCTTTCCTTATCAGTCTGTCACATAGACTTCTTGGACTGGGAAGTTTGCCAGGTTCCTCACATTTCAGCCACATCAGGCAAAACTCACTGGAAGCATGCACTTCCCTTCTCTTCCCAGCAACGATCACTTTATCTAATCACCAGGAAGTACTGTCCACTGTCAGCCGTACAGTGTGTGTGTGTGTGTGTGTGTGTGTGTGTGTGTGTGTGTGTATCTTACCCACAGTGTGACATAAAAAAGACATATATAAGAAGCAATAGAAAGGGCTTTTCCCAGACTGCCTGGAAATTCCTAACCTGTCTAATAAGCTTCCTCCTTCTTCCTGCAGGGGCCATTCCTGCCTAAGCTGGGTGCTGGTCTACCATACACCCAGAGGCAGTTCACCCTGGGGAATAATGGGGAACGGGGGTTGTGCCTATTTTCAGTGGCCCCTAGGAACCCAGACTCTGCTCAATTTTCTCTTCTAGAAAAGTGATTTACTTCCTCAAAGAATTTTTTTCTTGCTTTAAGTAAAATAACTTAGAATTGATCCTTGTCACGTTTTTCTCTCATCCAGCACTGCATCTGAGCTCTGGAGAAGCCATTACGTGTCCCCTAATTGTCCTGGATGTTAGTTTATCTAATACCATAATGGCTGTAATCATATCTCTGATTCAAGAACACTCCCAAATAGAAATTCAGTGAAAAAATATATACTGTTCATACTTGGAGCTCCAGCTACTATTGCTGTATAAAGAGTTACACCCAAAACTGAGTGGCTTAAAACGACCATTTTATTATGCTCATGGATTCTGTGGACTTGGATTTTAGATAGCAGGAATGGCTTGCCTCAGTTCCATGATACCTGGGGCCTCTAGAGCTGGGGGTGACACAGCAGGTGGGGGATAAAGTTATCTGAAGACTCCTTTACTCACATGTCTGGTGCCAAGCCTGGGAGAATTTGAAGATGAGCACTGTTGACTAGAGCACCCATCTAGGGCCTGTCTGTGTGGTGTGGCTTCCTCACAGTGCAGTGGCCTCAGGGTAGTTGGACTTCTAGCACAGAAGTTCAGGGCTCCAAGAACAAGTGCACCAGCAGGCAAGAGTGAAGCTCAGTGGCCTTTTATGACCTAGAATCCTGCAATTTCATTGCCACTGCATTTTTTTTTCAATAGAAATTAAGCAATCAATTTTTTTTTTAATATTTCACAAGTATAATTTTGGAAGGGCTATCTGACAAATTTCAGAATAAGCTGCCAACTCTATACACATATTCAACAACCAGAAAACATTTATTGTTGGCCCTTTTAATATAGGGGAAGTGTCCTATTGCATCACCAATGATAGAGATGCAGTAACAGAATTGAGGGCATATTAAATGTTTTCTTCCAAATGCTAGTTAGTTGACAGATAATATAATACAAACATACATTAATGGTTATCATGACCACCAGTGATTTGGCAAATAAAACATGTGAGTCACAAACCTGTCCAGTTCAAGGAAAGGGAACTAGACTGCATCTTCACAGAGTAATGACAAGGTTTTAAACGCTTGAATGGGAGACTCTGTGATCTTTTCATCTTTGGAAAATACAATCAGCCACACTAGATTCTGCTTTTAGCGGTTATAAGGGGATTTGTGTTGCAGAATTTGAAGCTATATGTGCTCAGGGCTCTGCACTTTGCAAAAGAAGTGCTCTGGGGGTCCAGGAGGGAAAAATATTCACTCACTGGGATGAATGTGGTTGCATTTAACTAAATCTGGAAATATGAGGCAGACAAGCGGGAACACGAGGCAGAGGAGCCTGCACTTTTAAATACAGGTAGGTAGGAAAATACAGGGCAATGTGACTACATCATTGTACTTATGGTAATGGAGATCACTCAGGGTGGAGGGAGATAAACTTAAAAAGTAGATGGAAGCCAAATTTGTTTGAGCATTTGACTGACAAACCAAAGAACCCGGAAGGCTGCTTATTATCAGTCCCTCCTGCCCTCCCCGCCCCCCAGTTGCCTTTCTATATTTTTCAATTTTATTTGTATCACTAAATAAGGTGAGCACTCCTTTCCTTTTCTGATATATTTAGGCATAAATATGCTTTGCTAGCTTTTGGGTTCTCATTTTTATACTATTATATCCCTACATACTTTATCTTGACCTCTCCTACCACTTTGAGTTTCCTAAGACCGTATTCAAAATAGAGAAAGAATGGGCCCACTTTGACTCCCTCCCTGCTTGGCTTCTCCATTCCTTCAGCTCTCTCCTTGTTCTGTAAAACTGCACTCGGTCCAGTATCACACCTATTTCAATCTTTAGTTGTGTGTGTTATTCATATTTTCAAGGCTGATCCCCTGGATGCTGACCAGACATCTTGAAAATTTTGCAAGGCAAATTTATTGAAAATGGGGGCAATATTTAATCATCTTTGCATCCCCAATGCCTAGCAAGAAGGGAAGATAACCTCGGCTGGCCCAATACAATAACCCATACATGGAAGTACAGCTGGTTGCTATTCAAATTAAGAGTCAGGAAGGAGCCTTGATAAAAAAATACCCTCTGAGTATCTGAATCTGGCAATTGCTGTGGGGAATAAAAGGATAAAGAAGCAGTCTCTCCCCTCAATAAGCTTCCAGTCTGTTGAGGGGGGTGGGACGGTGGGGGAGAGCAAAGCATGACTACATGGAAAAATAATGACAGGGTAGTAGTAGAATAACAGCCCTAAAATATTTATGCCCTAATCTATGGAAACAGTGACTGTGTTACCTTACTTGACAAAAGGGTCTTTGCAAATGTGATTACATCAAAGCTCTGAGGTGGGAGATTATCCTGGGCTATCCAGCTGGGCCCAGTGTAGTCACATGGGTCCTTATAAAAAAAAGAGGAAGGCAATGGAGTCAGCCTCATAAAATATCAGAATGGCCTCACTGGCCACTGTTGGCTTTGAGGATTGTTGGTTATGACTGAGGAAGGAAAGCAGTTTCTAGAAGCTGGAAAAGGCAGAAAGGGACACAGCCCTGTGTCCACCTTGATTTTAGTCCAGTAAGACCCATTTCAGACTTCTGATCTTTACACTCTAAGATAACAAATTTGAGTTATTTTAAGCCACTAAGCTTGTGGCAATTTCTTACAGCAGCAATAGGAAACCAGTACAGCAAAGTTATAAATGAGACAAGAATCCAGAAAATAGTGTCATAGGTCAATAAGCCAGAAATTCCAAATACTGAGTTTTCTACTGTAATTTTCATATATGCATCCTCTCCATCGCCCTTCCCCACCCCAAATAAAAATCTTACTTCCGCAAAATCAAGCATGAAAAATAATTGGGCTTATGAGAAAAGGAGGGTTGGGGCAGATCATTCAAAAACTGGGGAACTTACAACTAGAGCACAATATAAAAACAATAACAATGCCAGTGAAACTATTAGTACAGTGATTTTCACAGACACTGTATCTACATCAGTTAGTCCATCCTTCACAGCTTTATATCCGGGGCTTGTGCTCTCTCCCGAAGAATGGGAAGTGTGCAAGGGCATGTGTTTTGATAATGACTGCCTCATTAAGATTAAAAACACAATCCCGAGATAGCCTCTTGGTCAATCATTGCTTTCAAAACTTTGGGGGAAATGTCTTTGCAAATCCTTTATCTCCCCCGTACAACTTCCCCAGACATAGTGGGAAGTCCAATTTCTTAAAGTTTTGAAACCAGCTCCTAGATGCACTAACGGAAAACACTTCTGCAAAATATTCAGATTGTTGGGGTTTTTTTTCTTAAAGTTTTCATATAGGGCTGAAATTTTCTGTGTAATTATGAAGACCCTTGCTGCTCGTTGCTTCAAAATGTTGATCTACTTGAAATACTTGAGTAAGAGCAGATGTAACTGGTAGCAGCAACGAGTGCTATGGGTTCAAACAAGGGTGGCTGTGGGTGGCAACAGCCTGCTGCTGGAGCTGGTCTGAAGCTGAGCCTTGAGAATGAAGAAGACTGGAGGGTAGAAGAACGGCAGCACCAGCCAACATGGGGTGTCCCTGGGAGGGCGGTGTTTGGCTCCAGCACCACTGGCAGGTGAAATCACGATGCCCAGAGGTAGCAGTCCTGCCATCCATGTGGCTGCCTCTCATGATATTGAACGGTGGGCATTTAGAAGGTTCTCTCAAGGAGTCAGTGCCACCCCTACACTCATACCTATATACACTGTAGCTTCCTTACGCATCGTTCAAGCTGCTTTGTCCCTGTAACTTCCTCATCAAAGCAGGCTCCTGGGATGTTGCGGTGTTGGCACTCTTGGAGGAAATAAAACTATAGAACAGCATGTTCTAGAGATGTGTCCTTTCCCAACTTTTCCAGCCAAGGTCCTTCAAATGATTTTAATGCCACAGAACACGAAGAGAAAAGGCCTCACTGACTTAGCAGCTGTCGGATAGCCTTCAAATGTGCACCCCACCCTACAGACATTAGGACTTCCTCTATATCATTGTGTGCAATGCATTATTTCCCATTTAGCAGACTTGGAGACACTCTTAGCTGTGTCTATTCCTCACGTTCCATGTCCTATGCAGTCAACTCTTTCCCCCTCCTCTCCCTGCCTCCTCCTTTTCTCTGTGTGCATCTCTTTCTCCCCTTCGCCCTTCAAGTCCATCCTCTACATTCGAAGGTGACCCTCTCGGTGGGAAGGAGCTGTGAGTACTCCAGCTGCACCTGCAAAGCCCTGTGTGTGCCTCCCCCCCTCCCCAGGCCGCTCCTCCCTGTACACACGAAGGTCTTTGTGTCTTGCTTCTGTCCTTGCCATTTGCTGCTCCTGGCTTGTTTACACTCTGCTTCCTGGACTCAGGGTTGGCCTTGGCCTGTGTTCTTAAAGGGCCACACATTCATCACAGTGTTTTCAGACTCTCCTGCCTGCTGTTCACTCAGAAGTGGACTCAGGCATCACTTGGTGTCTGGGCTGCAGAGCGTGCCATGTCACTGGAGAAACAAACCCTTAAGAGGGCTCAGAGGCGAGCCATAAAGGCAATCAGGGAAACTGAGGCCATACAACCCAGAAAAGAAGGCAGGTGCTGGGGACTTGTAAATGTGGTTCTTCCACAGAAGATGGGAAGCCCCTTTCTTCGCAACAAGCAAGATGTAGTCAGCATGCGCTGAACTTTTCCTGACAGGGAAGAGCTGCAGGAGCGGGTGACCTTTTTACACAAGGTCACAAAAGGATTCAGGAAGAGATGTGGGAATGAGATGTGTGAATGCAACTTTGCACTCACTTATTCAAGAAATAATAATGAGAAATGAATTACATGCAATGGATTAGTAAATGCTGATATGGTGCAGATTGAATGTGTAAGTAAATTTGATTTACATTAAACATTCAGGAGCTCTATCAAGGGCAATTATGAAACCTTTTTCAGAAGACTTTAAAAAGAGGCTCAATTACACTTAGCGTAAATGCGGCAAAGGAGGAAAGAGTTGTGAAGGTAACTTTCATTTGGGCAGCACCCTCAGCCCCACCTGTGAAGCAGCATCTGCAGGTGTAAATATTTGCTTGCCAGTGGTTCAGCAAATCACTGTGCTGCCACACCCACCTGCTTCCAAGTTATCCGATTTTAAGCTGGTTCGGTGAGCAGGATATTGGCCTTCATGTTCTAAAGGCGGGGCGTGAAGTACAGTGGGCCTTGACCCTCCGTTAACACTGCAGAGAAACCAGATCCATAATCCACTCAAGTCATCCCCCTGGATTAGCAGTATTTTCCCATGTGTCCTATTCCAGGACAATGCTCTAGAGAAAAGCTGAGGAAGTTGGCACTCGTGCAACACAGTACCGGGGGCGGGAGGGAGGAGTGGAGAGAAAAGAAAGGACTTACATGTTTTCAAAAATTGCTGCCAAAAGATAAGGTTGTTTATGCAACTTCGAACACAGATGAGGGGAGGACTCTAAAACCAGGAGAGAGAACTTCAGTCAGCAAATAAATACATGATTCACATTAGCTAGGGCGTGTGTGAAAAAAGGTTGGGAAGGACTAAGTCTATGAATAGTCATAGAGTAATCATTTTTGAAGGCATATCTAGGACTAGGTGTCTGATTTAATTTCATTTGTATGGAGTGATATTTGGAATATACATTCAGAAAACAATTCATCTAATGAAGTGCCAGACTACAAATAGAGGTCTCTTAATAGACCCAGATGATGCCTGGATTCAAATGATGACTTCCCCATGTCCTGGGTGCCAGGTGGCTCTGCCAGTGGCCTCACACTGACCTGAAGGTAAAAAGAGCCTTGCCCATAGGGAACAGGTGGTGCACTGAGGCATCAGGGGAGGCATTGAGGCCCATTGGGGAATCATAAAATGAGTCAGTCATCTATACGAGTCCTGGCTATTAACAGGAAGTGATCTAAAAAATGAAGATAAATATTGATATCGAAGGTTGGGGTAGAGCTTTTATTGGAGGACACTTTGGAGACGTTCATTCACTTTAAGGTATTAAAAACCCGCTTTCTCTCCGGGTGGAGACACTAAAACCTCTTCCTGGCTGCTCTGGGCTCTGAGTGTGACCACACCATGCCCAGGGACCTCTATCAGGTAGGGCAGGTGCCAGAGAAGGAAGCCTTTGTTTGGGTAATTTTGTGGAAGGGCAGATGAAAGTTTTTTTGACTCAGTGACAAGCTCTTTCATCTATCATTAGCATCCAGGGGGCAAGCTCCAAAATCCTCCTAAAGTGGAACTCGAGGAAGTCCAAGGACACTGTCATAAAGCCTGGGGAATTCATCCTAGGCAGATGAACACAGTGGCAATGTAGGAGAGTGGGATGTGGGATGTGGGTTCAAATCCAGCCACGGGCAGTTTTCTCAGCAGAGGGCAACACCGTTGGTTCTGCTGGGGCAGCTGTCTCAGGAAGATCCCAGCTCAGAGGAAATGGTCTAAGGTGTCTGAATATCCAGGTGACTATTGATGACATTGAGTAAAACTCAGTGTGGGACACTGTGAGACTTCAGATTAAGATTTA
This sequence comes from Hipposideros armiger, assembly GCF_001890085.2. Classification (NCBI taxonomy): domain Eukaryota; kingdom Metazoa; phylum Chordata; class Mammalia; order Chiroptera; family Hipposideridae; genus Hipposideros; species Hipposideros armiger. Next base: position 301,676 of record NW_017731831.1, read on the forward strand.
AACATTGGCTGATGGCTTGTGTATAGATTTTATTTTTACGTTGTGACTTCCTTCCTGTATATTATAGCCAATGCATAAGCTGGAGGAGGGCGGGTTGGTATCACTTTACAAGAGATGTTTCCCCAGATTTCTGGGTGGGTTCTTGAGTCAATAGAAATCTGACACTGCTGAGAAGTAACTAGCTCCTTCCACCATAGGCTCTGTGGCTCAGAGACAGAGTATTATGTACATCCAAACATCCATTCCTAGGTGGAGCTGAAGACTCCAGAACAGTGGGAGAAGGTAACTCCTGTAGCAGCATTTTCTATTCCACCGCCAAAGAGGAACTCGAAGGCAGGAAAGCGACATTTTGGAACTGCCTCTGGAGTTCACTGAGAGTTATAAAGCAATCTGTCTTAAAACCTCCTAAGAATCATCATTAGGGATGTGTGTTTACAGAGTCTTGTAGCTGCTGTAAAATGGAGGAATCGCCCCCAGCACCATTATTGCCTTTCTGATCACCTGCCGAAAATGTGGTGCACATGAAATACCAAAGGCAGATGCAAATTCTTTGCCAAGAGGAAATCCCTTGTTCAATGCCTCCCAGGAATGGTTTTTCATAAAATGGTATTTAAAAACATTTTTCTATAGTTGATATTCATCTAGAGTGGAAAACTAGGCTAAAATAGCTTATTTTATGATCTCAGATCGTCTCATTTTCTTTTTTTATTCTCTGCTGTTTCTGAGTTCTGTTTGGCTTCAATGTCTAAAGCTTTTGACCACTGAGATCTTTCACAGAAGTAGGTTAGGAAGACAAAGTGTTGAGATGGAAGAAATTTTTAGCCAGCAACTTCCCAATAGAACAAAATTTCCTGTTTTTTATTTTCCTTCTTTTTATTCAGAGGAGAGCAGGGTGTGTGGGGTGAGGTAAGGACATGATTACAAGCTGCCTAGGCATGAAATGCTATCTTATACCAAATTTTAAAAGGAAGAGATTTCAGAAATGAAAATATGCAATATTGATAGTTCACTTCCTTCATTATGTTCGATGCCGCTGACTTCTTGCTTCTTAGTTGCTCAAAGTGTTGTTTGCAAATCACCAAGTGAGCTTATGAAATTAACTTTTGTGGCCACACTTGTCCTAAAATACTGGGGATTTTTTTTTAAAGGTTAATGTGTGGTTTTAGTCGGTCATATTTTTAGATATTTATAGACCATCCCCAGCACACAGTGATGTAGTGGGTCTTTAGGGGTACCAATTAAAGAGCAGGCGTGGGCCCTGCCCAGCTATCTTGACAACCTTTTGAAAAAGGAGGCTTCATCTGTAACAAAAGGTGCTTACCCTATGGAGCCCAGCAGATGAATGGACACTTAGAAGAACTGACGGGAGATATGATGGTTTGTGACCAAGTGTGTCTAGGTGTGGTGTCAACTTCTAGTCTCCTCTCCTGTGACAAGCGTCAAGCCTACCTGGTTGATGAAACTCCCGGGAAGGAATTTATGACAACTGAGTTCCTCTTGGAGGGTTTGTCCTTAGGGGGATAAGGGGAGTGCAGAGAAAGCCTCTCCCTGCTTGTTTTTTTCAAGTGCCTACAGTTCAAAATAACATACCAAAGTGGCATATTTTGGGGTGGCATGTCCTGAACTCCTACAGTCACATTTTGGGGTGGCACATTTTGCTACCCTCCATGTACAGTCATTGATAAAGAATTGTGGACAATTTTGAAGAGAAAAACCAGAAGCATCTTTTAGGTCCATTGAAGGGAAAACAGGAATCTGCTATCCCTCTCCATATAATGCCCGACACAGTATGTACACAATGGAGCAGGTGTTTGATGAAGCACTTTTAAGTGGATAAGAGACAGGAGACTAGAAAGATTTCACTGGTATTTTGCAAAGTGGAGTATGCAGTGCAAGTTCCTGCCAGCATTTATATAGCCCCTGCCAAACCCATGGAGGGAAGGCGTCAAGGGCCAGGAGGAAGAGGGGTTTGATCATCAGATGGTTAAATGTGTTGTGATAGTGTTCTATTAGAAGTTTTGAAACATTCAACATATGTTCTCTTTGCTTCAAACAGACCCGAATCGAAAACATCTGGAGATATACTCACACAGCAGTGCTATGTGAAACATCTGTGCCTACGTCCTACACTGTGCTGGCTATCTGTCTGCAGGCTCTCAGTTCCATTCCCACTCTCCCTGTCCTTCCCTATAGAGGGTGAGAAGACTGCAAATTACATTTCCTAGACTCCCCAGCAAGCTGGCTTCCAATAGGGTTCTGCTAATGGTTGACACTGGTGGGAGGACTGGAAGGTAGCTGGAAGGGAGAAGCCGATTTTTCTCAACTTCTTCTGAATGAAGTCTTTGGCAGTGACTGCCGCAGAAGCAGCCGTAGCTGAAGGTGGGTTTGTGCTCAGAAAGTCGAATTTCAATACAGTAATACCTTGGTTTGTGAGCATAACTCGTTCTGGAAACAAACTACTCGGATTGCAAGACATCCCTTGTTTACCACGTTAAAATATATTAGAAATGTTTGCTCATCTTGTGGAACACTCGCAAATCAAGTTACTCGCAATCCAAGGTTTTACTGTAGTAATGGAAGCTGGGGTGCTCCTGTAGCTTCAGCAGCACAGGATTCTGGGACTCTGGTTGTGGTTCTGGCAGCAGCAGCAGCAGCAGTGACTCCCATGGGTGGGAGTTCAGCCTCCTGGCTTTCTGAAAGATGTCCCAACAGCAGCAGTGGTGCAGTAGATATACCAGCAGCCTCAGCAACAGAAAAATCGTGGATTCTGGGTGACACCATCTTTTCTTTTGCTCCATCAACCTTAGGATGGTAGCAGCTTTCTGAAATTAGTAACCTCTGAGTGATCTCAGCTTCTCTTTTCTCTGCTCCAGCCCTTCAACACTTTCATAGCCAATTTTCCATGTTAACAGCCCTCTATTTGAAATTCCTGTAGTTTCTGTTTTTTTGACTGGACAGTGATCAATACACCATATAAACTAAAGTAAAAAATTGAAGACAAATCAAATTAAATGTGTTTAATCCACTACTCCACTTGCATTTTGAACCTTATGTAAAGGGAGGGATAAGCAAGACTTTATCCCCAAATTTGACAACAAAACTCAGTTCCTTGTCATATATGTACTGCAGCCTCCACCAAGGAAAAGAGGTTAACATGACAAGTATTTTAAACTAAAAACTTTTCTTTAAAGGATGCTTGCCCACAGCTTTAGTCCATAGTGCCATTAATAATAGGTGTTTTTCTCACAAACTGTTTTTTTTTTTGGTGAAAAATATCTTTCAAATATGTTGTTTCATTTAATTATCATAATAACCCTAGAATTTAAGTATTATTATTCTCACTTCATAAATGAGGAAAATAAAATATTTTAAAAGCCCTGGTTGATGATTTAGTGGCTATATATCCCTCTCTTTCTAGTATGCATGCTTTTTGTGACCTAGCCATTTCGCCCATCCAGCAGTTGATTTCTTCACACCCTAGAATTTGCACTGACCTTATGATTTACTCTGGCCTGTAGGATGTGCCAAAAGAGATGTGTGAGATCCCGAGCCAGGCTCAAGAGGTCTGGCAGGTTCTGCCTTCATTCACTTGGAACATTGTCCTGTGATGTTTCTGAATGTAGCAGGTCTAACCTATTGGACAATGAGAAGCCAAGCAGAGGAGAAGCAAGATGCCCCAGCTGACAACTAGTACCGTCTGCCAGACATGTGAGTGTGGCCATGTTGAACCTTCCAGTCAACTGCCTTTCACTGAATGTAACTGCACAAGTGAGCCAGGCAAAACTAGAAGAGGAACCACACAGGTAACCCACAGATTTACGAGAGATAATAAATCATTATTGTCTTAAGTTACTAAATCTATTATGCAGGAATATATAACTGATACAGTGGCCATTTGTTGTTGTTGTTTTTTGCATCAAGCATCTATTCTACCTTCATTTGCTGCAAAAGAGATAGCATCCCAAATGCCAGTAAGATGCTTGTGGATGGCATGTGACTCATACTGGTCCAATGGGATACTCTGTCTCTGGAATGTGATTCATGGCTAGAAGGAGGAAAATTCTGGGTGAAACTCCTGAGATCTGGTTTCTGCTATTAAGATGCTCTGGAGCTACTGGTTCTTATCTTTTCCAAATATTAGCCTGAATCAGTTTCTGATGCTTGTGACCAAGTGTCCCTAAGTAATATATATGATAGATTAAGAAGCTAGCTCAAAGTCACACATCTGTAACTACCAGCACTACCAGTAGGACCCATATCTGTCCCATCCACTTTCCACCAACCCATGTTGCCTCCCTAATTCCTTCCAATCTAATTTCCTCATTCATTTTAGCATTTTGAAGATGCCTGGCCTTTCTTAAGAAGCACTTAGAAGGGCCAGTAATCCAGCTGTGAGCTGTAACTTGACATCAATATTGGGTCTCTCACCCAATAACGAGATTGGCAGTAATCAGAGAAGGGACTTTTTAAACTGGAGAAATAGTGTGTTGAGCACAAAGTGGTGAATTCTTTTGAGATTTATTGAAGTATAATTGACTTATGATGATGTAGAGGAAGAGAAAATTTCCTCTCTTTTCCTTCTTAGTTCTTCTGGCTAGTCTAGTAATCAAATTGACATGAGACAGATTAATAGGAGAAAATAACCAAATTTACTTGTGTATGTACATCAGGAAAAATTGGGCAGTTGAGGCTTATCTACTATCTTTTTTTTAAATTGACATTTATTGGGGTGACAATTGTTAGTAAAGTTACATAGGGCTATCTGTCACTGTATACCAAAGTTAACTCAAAATGGATCAAAGGCCTAAACATAAGACCTGAAACAATAAACTACATAGAAGAAAACATAGGTACTAAACTCATGGGCCTTGGGTTCAAAGAGGATTTTATGAATTTGACTTCAAAAACAAGGGGAGTAAAAGCTAAAATAAATGAATGGGATTATATCAAACTAAAAAGCTTCTGCACAGCAAAAGAAACCATTGACAAAATTAAGAGGCAACCAACCGAATGGGAGATTTTTGCAAACAACGCCTCCGGTAAGGGGTTAATATCCAAAAAATATAAGGAACTCATACAACTCAACAACAAAAAAAGAAACAATCCAATTAAAAAATGGGCAGAGGAACTGAATATACATTTTTCCAAAGGGGACATACAAATAGCCAATAGACATGAAAAAATGCTCAACATCACTAATCATCAGAGAAATGCAAATAAAAACCACAATGAGATATCACCTCACACCCGTTATCTACTATCTTGAGCTAAAAAGAAAGAGGGGTGGATAGTGGTTTTGGACTTCAAAGGCAAGCAAGGCAATTCACATGGAAACCGAAAAGCAAATATTTGGTAAACAAATGTTTGCTGGGCCATCTTTAACAGTGGAACACAGAGAGAACTTTGATCAAAATGGCCTCGCTAGATTCCTCCCTGTCTGTCACACACCAGGTCATATTAAGTAATACTTATCTATGATGATAGCTCCCTTCCTGGAGCAGGCCCACCAACTAAATTCTTTTAGGCCGTTAGGGAGCTGTCAGAGGTTCTTCTTGAGTCTTCCGTTTCTTCAAAATAACTTGCTTAAAATAATCAGTATTCCAAAGAGGCATATACTGGGGTGGCAAGCTCTGATCCCCTTCAGTAAAATGTACAGTATTTAAATGCATATATTTAAACTGTACAATTTGGGGCATTTTGTCATATGTATACGTGCATGAAACCATCACCACCATTAAGATGGTGAACATATTCATCACCACCTGCAATTTTGTTTCCTTATGCCCCTTTGTGACTCCTCCCTTTTTCTTCTGCCCACACCTCTCTCTTTTTCCCATGTAATTCTGATCCGCGTTCTGTCTTCTTAGATTCATTTGCACTTTCTAGAATTTTATGTAAGTAAAATCATATGTGATATACTCTTTTTCTTCAGTTTCTCTACTCAGCATAATTTTGAGATTCTTCCATATTGTCTTGTGCATCAATAGCTTAGTCTTTTAGGTTGACGAATAGTACTTCATTGTATGTATACACCACCATTTGTTTATCCTTTCATCTGTTGAAGGACATTTGGATTGTTTCCCATTTTGGGCTATTACAAATACACCTGTGAACATTCACGTACTAGTCATAGTATGGACATATACACTTTACCTAGCTTCCATTGCTCTTAGGTAAACATCTAGACGTGGAATGACTGGATCATCTCATAAATATTTATCTATATTTTTAATAGGCTGCCAAACTGGTTTTCCAAAAAGGTTGTACTATGTTACATTCCCACTAGTGGTATATGAGGGTCCAATTCCTTCATATTCTTGCCAAATCTTGGTGTGTTCAGTCTTTTAAATGTTGACCATTCTAAGTAAGGTGCATTGGTATTTCATTGTGGTTTTCATTTATATTACTCTAATGACAAATGCTGTTGAGCATATTTTCATGTAATTATTTGCAATCTATATACCTTTGTTGATGAAGAATCTGTTAAAATATTTTGTATCTTTAAAAATTGGGTTTGTTTTGTCATTATTGAATTTCGAGAGGCTGATATTCTGTGACTTTCATAGCAAATCAGAAAACATCAAGGCATTTAAGAGCTATGGAAAGAAAATGTTACAGTTCAGACCGGTGACTCGAGGCAAAAATAATCATTTCCTCAGCCCATTTCCATGGATGAGGCTGTGACGGAACTGTGTTCTAAGCCTGGTTACCAGCATCTGGGAAATAGGGTTGGTCCAAGGTACAGGCATGAGAAGACAGGCATAAGTGACTATGAGTGGATTCTGAAAAAGACTCTAGACCATGGGGAGAGGAAGAAGAGAGGGCCTGGATCCCATCTGGGCTCTGACCAGAAACAATCAAACATTGGGACAAAATGCTATTATAATGTCTGCAATTAACTTCAAAGAACTTTGGCTTAGGCAGTGTGATATCTGTCTCTGGGTTTTTAATTGACACCTCAGTGGCAGTTAGTTAATATATTGAAGGACCCTACTTAGCAATGAATACACACTCCAGGAGAGGTTTGTTGGAATTTGAAAGATTATTAGGAAGCTCCTGCTCTAGAAGCAGCTATAACCCCTCCCCTATCTTCATTCCCAATAAACACCAATGGCCTTATTATTTAGCATAATGGATCTTAGAAGTAATACTCACTAGTGAAATAAGAGGTGTTCAAAACACAGTAGCCCCCCTTATCTGCAGTTTAGTGTTCTGTGGTTTCAGTTACTCACGGTTAGTGGTGGTTTCAAAATATTAAATGGAAAATTCCAGAAATAAACAATTCGTAAGTTTTAAATTGCACGCGGTTCTGAGTAGTGTGATGAAATCTCATGCTGTTTAGCTCTGTCCTGCCCTGGACGTGATCATCCCTTTGACTGGCATCTCCATGCTGTAGACACTCACTCCCTATCCATTAGTCACTTAGTAGCCACGTGAGTGACCAGATTGACTTGTAATGGTATCACTGTGCTGCTGTTCAAGTCACCCTTATTTTACTTAATGACATCTCCAAAGCACAAGAGTAGTGATGCTGGCCATTTGTATGTGCCAACGAGAAGCTGTAAAATGCTCCCTTTGAGTGAAAAAGTGACAGTTCCCCAGTTAATAAGGCATGTGTCTTCCCACATCATCACAAGAAGGGTGAGTCCAGTACAATAAAAAATTTAGAGAGAGCAAGACAACACATTCATGTAACTTTTAGTACAGAATATTGTTATTAATGTTCTATTTTATTATTAGTTATTCTTTTTTTTTTAAGATTTTTATTGGGGAATTGGGGGAAGGGGAACAGACAAGTTGCTGTCCTTTTGTTCTTCAGTCTAGTTTTGGAGGACGTTG
>NW_017731831.1:309535-361103 GCF_001890085.2 Hipposideros armiger
ACTGTGGGCAATGAGGGCTCAGTCTTGTTGGGGAATTCTGAGAGACTTTTTTTTTTTAAGATTTTTATTGGGGAATTGGGGGATGGGAACAGTGCTGGTGAATTGGGGGAAGGGGAACAGACAAGTTGCTGTCCTTTTGTTCTTCAGTCTAGTTTTGGAGGACGTTGCTTCACTGGCCCAAGTTGGCACCATCATTGCACTCTTCCCGGGCCAAGCAGATCAGTCGCCGGCTTCTGGATGGCTGCTCATAGCGGCTTGAGAGCCGCTCACACTGGCTGCTGGCTACACGAGGTGGCCCATGTCAACCCACTGCAGCAGGGGCTGCAGCCTACACCGCCGCTGGCGACTCACGGCAGCCCAGCTCCAAGTTGAGCTGTTGTTGTTCAGCATCTTAGCTGTAGAGGGCAGTGTCAATGGCCCTCATATGTGGGATCCGAACTGGGGCCCTCTGTCATCCCAAGCCAGCTCTTAACCATTGTGCCACTCGGCCGGCCCTAGTTATTCTTTTTAATCTCTTACTGTGCCTAATTTATAAGTAAAACTTTACCATAAGTGTGTATGTATAGGGAAAAAAAACATAGTGTATATAGAGTTTGGCACTATCCGCATTTTCAGGCATCCACAGGGGACCTTGGAATGTATCCCTCCGGATAAGGGGAGATTACTGTATGTGAGATGGTTGAAAATACTGTATCAGATACTCCTGCCCTTGTTTCAACAGAGTATTATGATTTAGAAAGCCTCGTTGAAAGCATATGCCCCTCTGAATGCTGGCTCAGTCAGGATTTGAAACGACCTGAACCCACAGCTTGCAGGAGAGTTCCTGCACCTGACTCTGATTAGATGTTTAGCTAAATCTTGCTGTTAAAATATTGTCACATCTGCCTGAAGTGAGTGTTATGCAAGGAATTTGTCAGAGTGCCAGTAAGATGGAGAACTGGTACTTCCCTGAGTTTACAGAACTTGTTGTACAACTTTTTTTGTGCCTGCTGGTTTCTAAGTGTTTATTTTATGGCCAAATTCAGTCTGAGACTTGCTTTCATTGTCACATACCACCTGGTAATGAAGTTGAGAAGAGGAGACCCATAGCTCCCACCTAACTCTATGGGAGGCACCTAGGCCCACATATGCCCACATATGAATGCCTGTGTCCCTTAGTTTAGGGCAGTTCTCTAAGGCTTGAATAAAGCATGGACCTATTGTGAAGGACCTTTGTTATAATAAAATTGTTCTTTACTTCTATGGCCCCTTATATTTCCACATACTTGTTCTTCACCATTGAACACTTACATAGTAAGTTACCTCAGTTCTTTTATTAGAAGGACTTATAAAACTATTGAGCTAGTGTCACGTCCAGCGTGGCAAGGGCAAACGGGTTTCTCTTGAGGGGCGGCGTAGATTGAATAAAGAGTCATAGACAAAAGTAGGAGCAAGCCCAAGGGACTCATTCAGAGAATCTGAGCGAGCCCCGAATCGGGTCAGCGCATGGCTTTTATTGAAAAGAAGTGAAACTGCTTTACTGGTGTCAATCAAATTAGCATCCGTTTGGGGTCTGGGCCTCAAAGCCTTTTTCCTTTAACATATCCCATTATGTTCCAGCAAATGCTATGCCTTCACATATCCGCCGCCTAGCCCCTAGGACACCTGATTACTGTGTCCTCCCAGAGTAGATTAACTGTTTGCATTTCAACAGATCCCAGTCGCACCTTGAGACACTCCTCAGAGGGAGCCTTATCGGCTTCCGCTCATACCGGAGAACTCCCTCAGAGAGAAGCAGTCTCCGGTCATATGGAGACTTTTCTCTCTTAACTAATGGGAAAAGAGGCTAAATGCGGGGGGGGGGCATGTTAATAGAAATCGGCTTCAGGCAACAAGCTAGGGGTGAACTAAAAGAGAGCATACCTGCCACTCCAGGAATCAATTTTTAAAATGTGTGTGTTTGTGTTTATATGTTAACTTGTGAATGAATCAGTTTCAGGTATTGAATGACACTTAAGGCAGATATCCCTGTGCCAACAAACTTCCCTAAGGCTGCAGTTTCTCTCTCCTTCCCTCCTGAGCCAAGCGTTCTTTTTAATTTCAAAAGACACAAAAAACCTGCCCAACTCCAAGTTGTTTTTGCATGGAGTCAGTTATTTTATTTGTTTGCTCTTTTACTATCCTTAAGTGCCACCACCCAGTGTGGTGTACTCTTTTCTGCTCCCAATCTCACACCTTTCTACCTTGCACAGCCACCCCACTGAGTGCTTCTCTACTTCTGTGTCAGCCACCTTTGTTAAGTAAGAGAATGCTTACGTCTTGCTGTTAACTACTCTGTGAAATTCCTCTTGGGAAGCCTACTAAGAAAAGAAATAAGACCATCAGGAGTCCTTAGACTCTAACATTTCAGACTCTCTAAAAATAATATTTCCTGTCTAATCTTAACATTAACAAAATGATCAATCGAGAGCCAAAGCACTACTGTGAGATAAGCTGTTTTGGACAATATCTGCATATGTTGAGCATGGCCAAGTTATTGTCTACATTAACTTGTCAATGAGAAACCTCTGTTTTTCTGATGTGCACTTATAAGTGCCACATAGATGTGTATATGTGTAATATGTATGTGTACACCAGAGAACAGTAGAGCAAGCTGACAGTTCCATGCCACTCAATGAAAAGTTCTACTGGGGAAGCTGCTATCAATTTAACTTCTTTTCACGCTTGACCTTGAACTAAGCTTTATGGCTACTCTGTGAAAACAAAACCAACATAAACACAAAGTTTTCCTGTGGTAAATGATTCCACAGAGGAGTTACTGGACAGCAATCAAAGTTTTCAGAAAGGGACTTTGCTCTTTGTTAGCGACAAAAAAATGTAATAAAAAAAAAATGTTTCCTTAGGAAGGCAGTTACCTTGTCTTGAAAGGCCGGAGAATGGGAACTGGGGAGGGAGGTGACTGACTCATTGGGATTTATGCCAACAGGATATGGACGAGTTGTACTTATAAGGCCTTATGCTCCCCCAGCTGGGAGTGGCGCTATTCAGGAAAGCCAGAAAAGGTTTTTGGATGCATCAAACTGCAGAGATCATTCTTCCATAAAAACTGGAATATTTATGATTAGGTTTTTAACCAGAAACTCTGAGTGGGAAGCCCCTTATCAAGTTTCTTAACTATTCTCAGCCTAGAGCTTTCTTGGTAAGATGCATATAGCATCTCTCGCCTTCCAGAGCGGTTTAATCAGAGGAGTAAATGAAAGTACCTAAGTCAGTATCTGGAACACAGTAGGTGCTCAATGAATATTAGTGCTTTTCGGCTTTTCTTAAAATCAATTATATAAGTGTACTCTGTGTATAGCTCATATTTAGTTTTTATGTTTGACTCTCCAAGCAGGCTGTAATATCCTTGAGGATAGGTTCCTAATATTATGGGGTTTTTTGGGGGGAAGGGAGAATCAATAGGAAAAAGCATAAGGAATCAATGTATTTAAGATTTTTGTCAAATGAATGACACTTCTTAAAAGCACTTAAAAACAAACAAACCCAGTGCTAATATAAGGGAACTTCCTCTTAGCTCTTTAGATAGCTTAAAGGTTACCCTTATGACTCAATTCAGAAAGCCCCCTCAGTACCGAATATGGAACAGCTGGATGAAAGGAGAGGGGGCCGGCTGAGTGGCGCATTGGTTAAGGGACGCCAGCTCTGAGAAGCAGGGCCCCAGTTCGGATCCCACATTAGGGCTAGTGACGCTGCGCCCTCTACAGCTAAGATGGTGAACAACAGCTCAACCTGGAGCTGGGCTACCATGAGTCCCCGGTGACAGCGTAGGCTGAAGTGGAGCTGCAGTGGGCTGCCCTGACCTACCATGAGTGGCCGTCCAGTGACTGGCGACCAATCTGCCTCACCCAGGAGGAGCGCAATGATAATACCAACATCGGCCAGTGAAGTGACGTCCTCCACAACTAGACTGAAGAACAAAAGGACAGCAACTTTTTGTTCCCCTTCCCCGACTCCCCAACGCTGTTCCCCTCTCCCAATTCCCCTCCCCCAATTCCCCAATAAAATCTTTAAAAAAAAAAAGAAAAAAAAAAGATGAGTGGAGAGGCTAGGTTTTTATATTTAACCAAAGCTATTTTATTCTTACTTTCTGAAATAAGAGAAAAGGAAAATAAAAATTGATCCTGGGTGGGGCATTTATATTATGTATAATGACGTTTCTTTAAAGTTGTGGTTATGTTTTTGCCTACTTTCAATAACAATTTTGCTCTTAAGATGTTTTTAGAAATGTTTATTAAAACAAAAAATGAAGGCTTCAAACAAACTTGTTCCTCAGAATGTGTTTCTGTGACTCTGGATGCTTTTCTTGGTGGGGCTGAGACTAGAAGCAGCGTTGTAAGGTTGGCAGGAATGGTCGGGGAGAGGATGTCCAGCTAAAAGAGAAAGTTTACAAGTGATCTGTGATGGAAAAGCCATGGGAAAGTCTTGTCTGTCCTTTCAGCAAAAGGGTCCTACGTGGAACTCTGTAGCCCAAGGCATCCCACCTTTTTCTTTTTCTTTTTGTATTTTTTTTATTATGGTAAAATATACATAACATAAAATTTACCATTTTAACCATTTTACAATGCAGTGACATTAATAATATTCTCAGTTGTGCAACCATCACCACTATTTCCAAAACTTTTTCATCATCTAAAACAGAAACTTTATACCCGTTAAGCAATAACTCCTCATTCCTCCTCCCTCAGCCCCTGGTAACCTCTATTCTACTTTCTGTCTCTGTGAATTTGCCTACTCTAGGTACCTTCTAGAGATAGACTGGCTTATTTCACTTAGCATAATGTTTTCAAGGTTCCTCCATGTCATAGCATGTGTCAGAACTTCATTCCTTTTTAATGGCTGAATAATATTCCATTGTATGTGTATATTTCATTTCTTGATGCATCATTTCTCAATCCAAACTTTTATTTGAGAAAATCAAAACTGAGAGCATAAAGGACATTTTCTTGATGGATAATAAATAGATATTCCTTTCTGTTGAAGAGGACGTGGTAGCTAGCCATCAGTGTGAGGCTATTAGCTAAAAGCACACAGATAGCATCCCTTTGATTGGCACAAGAACCTAATAGCAATCATTCTCTACCCTGAATTTCCAGATCAAGTTCATTTCCCTTGTGCCCAAGGCTTCCACTTTTCCCCAGACCCTGGGGAAAGCACACTCTTCATGTCCTGAATTTTATGTGGTGAGAAAACATTCACCTGATAAACTTTTTCCAGCTGATTACATTTTGGGGGGCATGAATATTTTAAATAAAATATTCTAGAAGAGAGCATGTATTCTTTTCTAGTTTCAAGATATATGCTATTATGGTTCTCTGGAAACCTGATGACGTGAACTCAAATCCTTCCTTAACTTTTCCCTCTGATTTTGTTTTACCCTTTGCTATGCCCCGCCCCTGCCACAACCCACTTCATCATTCATGCATTAATTAATTAACAAGCATGGCAGAGCTAAATATTAATTAATCAATAATTATAATTAATAATTGAACAAATGAGCAATAATTAAATAACTAATAATACAATTAATTTTCTTTAATATTATTATATCATAAGTAGTTAGTAATTAATAATGATATAAAATTTATTAATTTTTGCCATATTTATTCATCATTCTCTAAAATACCCACCAGGTATTATTGACTTTCCAGCTAGCCTTATTCTCTTGGCATCCTAAGAAACCAGGCTTTTCATCTTGGAAACATTTCCCAGACTTGATAGCCAGGCTGCAGAGGCACAAATTGAGTGCCCCACTTGCTATAAGTCATCTCACAAAAACTTCCATGCATTCTCGGTGCTAGTTAATATCTAACTTTATATGAGAATTTATAATAGAGTCTGTCAGTGCTCTTACGTCATTTGACCTTCACATGGGCAGGGGAGAGCAGACAGAGGAGGAGAGTGAGCGGTAGAGAATTTCAGTTACAGAGAAGAAGCTTGAACTTAACTCTTCACCCCATAAATCCTGCCTCCTTCCTTCTTCTCTGATGAGTCCAGTATATCTGACACTGGAGAGTACAGTTTCAAACAGGAGGAGGACACAGGGCTTTGCAACGCTTAGCTGAATTAACTGACAAAAGCTCTTCAGGGCTAAGAAGCGATTCAGCACCCCATTCATATGGAAGCTTAGATACCCCAGGCAGCCTGGGTAGAACTGACACTTTCTAACTCCAACAGAAAGGCTCAGACATCATGCATGTGCCTCTAGGACAAATAGCTGGGCTCTGGCGCTGGAGGTGCTTACCTTGTTGTAGGCTGAATATGAACGCTGTAGGCCATCTGCGCACACTTGGACTTCTTTGACGTGGATGGACTTTCCTGTTGTGAATTATCGTGAAGTGGCATGTTCCTCAGGCAGAAAACCACAATTCAGAAGACGGGCCTCTGGTGGGCAAGAGAAGGAATCCTGAGGTTTTTCAAGCCTCACTCTTGCGTCTGAAATTTGAAGAACTGAGAAGTGTTTTCAAGGATTCTAGGTGGGAGAAGTGAAGCATGATCCCATGGACTGCGAGGCAGTTTGGGAATTCTACACTGAAGATTAAAATGCTGTTTTGTTTTTTTTTCCAAGTCAAGATATTTAGAATTCTCTGCGTGTTCACAGAGAATTGCTATCCCATGCCATTCAAAGCATTTCAGTTAAACGGTTCAATGTTGTATTAATTGCCTAGAATGGAGCAGTAGGTTGGGTGAGGCAGTAGGGAGGGAGGATATTAGAGAAAGGTCCCATACCCACCCTCGGGTCAGGTTGTAAAATAAGGAGTGGGGCTTCTCCCTACAGCCCATGTTTGAGGTCAATAAGCCTCAGGGAACAAGGACCTGTGATAGAGCCCGCCTGCCCTTCTCAGTCAGCATTGGAGGAGACTTGGCATTTCCCAAAGCTAGTTCCTTTTGGTGGTTCTTTTAGTATTTCAAGGTCAATCAAGAGAGATACACTGTGTGTCTATGCAAAGAGAAGTTCAATATTTGCGTCTTCCTTCCTGGTCTCTTTGATGCCTAGAATGTGTCAGATATTCTAGTGTTATGGAAACCACCCCCCTGGCTCCACGATCTTTTGGTCTTTGATTATCTGGGCCTGAAATTTTAGTATTTATCTATAAACATGCTCCATCTTAAAGTCTATCCAAACACCAGAATAGATGCAAAAATCTGAAGTTTGTTTAAAAAGTAATTTTATGGGGAAAATCCTGGAAAATTGACGACTTAAAACTCACAAGCATGTGTTTCCTGAGAGAAGTTAAACTTAAATTTGCCCTTGGGGCAGACTATTCTCATTTGATTGGGTTGTCACCATTAACTGGATGTACCTGTGTGTGCCTGTGATTAGGCTGTGTTATTGCCACTTTTCTGATGGCACTGATGGAAGGTGGCACTAAAGGGGGCAGACTGATTCTGAGCTCCACCGGGATTTAGTGTGAGTTGTACTGAAACCTGTGGTACATCCTGGACGGCAACCAGGCAGTTCCTCTTCTGGTGAGGTTTTATTCTTCTCCGAGTAGTTGTTTATATGGGCAGGATGGGCAAGCAGGTGGCATTGTCACCCCGTGAGGGATGAGTGGATGTCACCAGAACAGGCTTTGGCCTAGCTCTCCCAGATTGGATCTCTGGGGCCCACTGAGTAAGCATAATCCCCACCAACTCACATGCCTGCAGAGGCCAGGCAAGTGATAGAAATGATTGAAAGAGACTGGGTGGGATTCTGGTAGATTCGAGAATGTGGCTCCGTCTAGAGAAAAGAGCTGCTTCTGAGCTTGAGCTGATAGTTGACATGCTGCCATACGGGTTGAATGTTGCTGCCTTCCTATTTTTCAAGAAAAGATGGAAATCTTGACTTATAAAAATGTGAACTATCTCAGTTGGAATATTAATAACCATTCATAGTTCTTTAAAAAAATTTCACTGCAAGTTTATTACATTGGAGTTGAAAAGTTTTTGTGTCAACACCCTGCTCTCACATACTGTCGACAAATTTGTCCCTGGCAACAATAATAGAATTGCCTCCTAGAGTCCTCTTTCTCCCTTCATTTTAAATCTCCCAGGGCTTAGAATACTTGACTTGCTGAGTATTCCCAATTGTCCTTTTAGGTGGGTAGAATTCACCAATTTCTGCAGCAAAGCAGACCCTGGGCCCTGACGGCCTGGTGGGGTGTGCCGCTGCCCAAGCCCCACTGGCCTTCACTCTTATTAAAGTGCCCCTCTGGGTATGGGGCACACACACCCCCATTGCTGAAATGCACCCCTGCCAGAGTGAAAGAGGACACTCGGTTTCCATTGCATCAGTAATAACACTGTCCAAAGGTCTTCAAGAGAAAGGAAAATAAAAGCACATCAAAACCCATCCTTACCAGCAGGGAAATTCCACGGAGTCAGATTCTACTATGCTGGTGGCAGCCCTACTCTGCAGCTGTCCTGTGGTACCTCTGAAGTGCCGACAGAAGGTGACCCATTGAGGGGTGCTCACGGCTGGCTTACTGTGCTGATGCAGACTTCAACAGCAGCCCCTCTCATAATCTAAAGGTCAGTGAATGAGGCCTCTGGCATTTAGGGTCTGCAGGGGCAAATGAGTACTGGGAACACCTGCAGTACCAAGACCATGTCCATCTAACTGGCTTCCATGGGGCCCAGGGTTATGCGGGAACAGTGTGTCAAGAGGCAGAAACCCCCTGATGGGTGCTGAGGCTGGCCAGGCCTGCTGTGGACCCCACCAGTGCGCTCTCTCCCCGTCCTGCAGAACGAGTTATGCTTAGCCTGCTTTCCATGTTGTCTTGATTTCAGCATTCAAAGTAACCACATCTCCTCTGAGAGGTGATAAAAATAATGAGACTAAGATGACAGGACCAAAATAGATGTTTTTACACTGAGCAATGCCCACATGAGTATCATGCGGCAGAGGGAACAGCCTCGGGTCTGGGATCCTGTTCTGTGCCTCCTGTCCCCTTTTGGGCAGGGTCTGTCTGGGGCAGCCGCATTCCTTGAGGATCCTGCCTGCCCTCTGAATCTCCACAATGGCCTTCATAGCCTTGTACGTTTTTGCTTTACTGTTTACCAGAGAAATATGAATGGGAACAGAAACACGACACAGATGTTTATGGCTTCTTCCTCAGTATCACACAACTACGTGCTTTGAGGAATGATGAAAAACATGTGGTTTTACCCCGACTTCCAAGAATTAGAGGCAGAGTCTGGGAGGGTGGGGACTGCCTGGACTTAAAAATAATGGTACAGCACATCTGGTGAGAAGATATTACTGCTCATTAAAAGGACAAAAGAGGAGTTGGTCTGCAGGGCAGTGCACAGACCTTAGCGGCTCTTCCCAGCAAGGCCCAGCCCTGGGGTGCTGCCCCCCGCCTCCCCGCCCCCCGAGGTGAAGGGCTGATAAAGAAGGATTTCCCCCAACTTCTAATGTCCACAAAGAGCAGTGAACATCCTGGTGGTGACTCATACCCTCTTATAATTTATCCTCACTTTGCCAGAGAGAAACTTCTAGAACTCAAGCTGCAGCATGCATGTCACTCCCCTATTTAAATCAACGCATTGGTTTCCAGACTCAGCAGGTCATGCAAGACCCCTCACGATCAGACTCCAGCTTCGCTGTAGACCAGATCACTCAGAGGTCCGCAGACAGTCCATGTTCTTTCTTGCTGTTGGTTTTGCCCTCTGTTTGTTCTCATTCTCTTTGTCTGCTTGACTAACTTACACTTTAAGATTCAGGCTTTGGGAGATTTCCAGGGTGGCTGCCCAGCACTGCCCACCCCATCTGAGTTAGAGGCTTGGCACCCATAGTTGCTGACCTGGCATAAAGCACACATTTTGAATTGTCTTTTTCCTTCTCTGTGTTTTCCATCACATTATGAGATCTTCAAGCGCAGGAATCACAGCTCCTCTTTGTTCTCCAGACTACAATTTTTTCTTTCAGTAAGTATGTTGCCCTCCTAGTATGTCCCAATTGCTATGCTAAGCTCTATAGATGCAGTGGTGAAAACACAGAAATAAAGACATGATTGCCACTGGTATTAGTTTCCTAGGGCTGCCAACACAAAGTACCACAAACGGAGTGGCTTAGACGACAGAAGTGTTTTGTCTCACAGGTGTTGGCAGGGAGTCATGGGGCTGGTGCCAGGCTTCGAGAAGCCCACGGTCTCATAGGAGACACAGGCCTGCAAACCCATCAGTAATACTGAATAATAACGGCCACATGAGAAACATGTGCAGAGGAAACATAAAAGCCAGAGGAATTCCTGTCGTCTGTGGTGGACGTAGCACAAAGGGAGCAAGGCTGAGAGAGGGGACTGGCCTGGACAAGCTGCAGACTGGGCTGAGTGTCCTGCCTTAAGCAGAGGGGGCCCCTGGGTAGGTGCTCCTGAAGAGCATTGTGTGAAGGAGTTAGGGGGTTGTGTCCACAACCTACGTTGTGTACCCTCTGGCATTTTTCCTGTTTGAAATATTGAGGTCATGATTTTGTTGTTATTTTTACTGTTGTTGAGGGGATGGGGAGGTGGACTGAGCAAAGCTGCATAATATAATAATCATAAAAGCCAGCCATGGTTTTCTCTTGTGGGTTATCGCGAGGGATGGACACCTGGAAAGGGCCTCTGTTCCCAGACGCCAGGCTATAGAGTCAGCACGTGAACAGAAATAACGGTGATGGGGGGTGGGTATGAGAAAGGGAGGGGAGGACTGTGGCAAAGATCGAGAGGAAGCAGGTGCTGAGTTTGAGGGCGTGCGGGATGGATGCGCCCCCGGCAGAGCCTCAGGAGGGTCATAGCACTTGAGGGGGCTGGGAGTGTGGCTGGGTGAGGCAAGAGGAGTGTACCATTTAAATGACTGCATACCCCTGGGAGTGAGTGCCTCCTGGTGGCATGGGGATGGGCACGTTTGCTTTGCCAGGCTGGGCTCTGGTGCCAGCTGGAGAAGGGAATGGTGCAGGCTGATTTGCCTATATGTGGTTAAGAACACTGTTCAGAGCCCTTTTTCCTCACCTATTGTTTCACTTAAACCTCATATCATCCCCACCAAGTAGGTGGGGCAGGGATTATTGACTCTGCTGCAGGTGAGAAAACAGAGAGGCCAAGGGCACCCTGGGTGACAGAGCTGCTCCTACATCCAGGTTGACCTCTCTCTGACTTCTATATCTCTTCCTGGGGCCTCAGGCCCCATGCTAGTCATGGTCAAGGTCGTGTAGTGCCTCATCTTTTTTTCAAATCATGGAAACAGGATTTATTACACTGACAGGTGACTCTCAATTGTACCTGAAAGAACCAAAATGTGGAAAGCAATAGGTCAAATATATGGATGTACCCAGTGGAGCACTAGAAACATGGATTGGATGTGCCTGGAGCAGCATGGGTGGATCTTAAGATAGCAGAGCTGAGTGAAAAGGGTGAGAGGCAGCAAGAGAAACAGGACACAATAGGTTTTAGGTAAATTAAAAATACATGCACAAAACCACAATATTAAAAAAAATTGATGCAACTAAAAATACATAACCAAACACATTCCAAAGGTTATCTATAGGGAGCTGAGCAGTACAATTTCTCTGGCCCTTAGCCATTCCATAAGACATTCCAATTTCAGTGGATCGTTATTTCAATCATCAGCATTGTTGACTTTGGTACTATTGAACCGTTAGAAGGCCTTTTGGCTAGCACACTAGAGCCCCTCTGATAAATGTAACTTTATGAGAAGATGCTCCTCATTTGGTTTCCATTTTGTTTCCTAATTTATAAAGCTGGCTGGCATAGCATTGTGATAAAGCAGCAGGTTTTGAATGATTGACTGATTAGACTCCAGCTGTTAACTGGTAAAGGCTTGGTAGATGACTTATGCCAGAACATCCGCAGGTTCCGAAGGCCTGGCCACTCTTCATAGGAGCCAAGACGTCACCCAGCTTACATGAAAACAGACAGGGCTTGAGGAACCAGGAGAGGCCCGAGGCTGCCTCTGCTGTCACACTGGCTGGGGCACATGTGGCTCCCACTTCAAGCTGGAGGGGTAACTGCAGCCCCTTACTTCCCTCTTTTGGCACAGAAACCTCCCTTTCTCCCCATCAGAAAAAGTGTACCTTGGTTTTACTCGTTTCTTGAAAGTCTGTATTGTCTAGGTAAAAGCTCATTCAGTGAGAAGGAGAAGAATCTATTCTTAGTTTTATCTCTAGAACTGGAAAGCTAGTTGGTAATGAAATAAACGCACACAATGAACAGTGTGTAAACTGCACTTAAGAAAGACTAGCAAGATTGCTTTATAACAGACTCTAGCCTAAGATAATTTCTGGCAGGTCCAAATCCCAGGTCCACCCTGACTGATAGGCAGCTTTGATACAGGGCTCATCTTTCTAAACATCAACTTCCTCATCTGTAAAATGGGAATTGTATTTATACCTACTTTAAGGCAGTTGTGAGGATTAAATGAATTAGTCCACCTATGGCTACTGGCCCAACAGACATTTTATGCATAATATCTCTAATCATTATTTCTCTGTCTCTTCTCAGAACAGAGACAGATCTCTGTGTGTGAATTATACTTTCCAAAGTAGTAAAAAAGAGCATATGAGGGTGTACAAATTTCTTCTGAAACACCATAGTTATAAAGGAGTCCAGGAGGGTTGAAAGGACTTTTCTTGTTTGTCCTGGGTTGACATCAGGTTTTGTTTTGTTTTGTTTTGTTTTTTAAAATCTCACTCCAGTTGAGGAGTCTGGCAACCCAACAACGGTTACTATGGCTGCGAGGAGGAAGCAGAAAGAACCTCCCAGCAGTGTTGACTGAGGAAAGGAGAGGCTAGCTCCTGTAGTTAACTAATGACCGTGCTTGTGTCCTTGAGAATATAAGATAGGAATGACTGCAAACACTTAGGAAAAGACAGCCATGCCCTTTCCAAGGACATCACAGAATGTACCTCAGCACACAGAGAAAAGCCATTCATGACTCTATCAATATTTCTCCACAAGGAGAAATATGGCCAAAGGTCTCCTTTCTTCAACATTGTAGGTGATTTTGTCTTAAGTGTCATTATATTCTGTAGTTATGTTTATGTTCTCAGTATTTTAGGGACACTTTTTCACGTGACGTGAAGATGGGTGGTTCATGCTGGCCTAGATTTCTGAATTAATTGCAAAAATTGTGGAAATGAGGCAGGGGAAAGAATTCCTGAAGTCACTGATGTCTCCCGGACCTGTTGAGGGCTGTTTTCAATGATAGTTGGTTATCATCTGTAAAATGGGGTATCAATAGTTATTAAGGAAAAAAGACCTTTTGTTGGGCAGACATGGTTTTGAAACCCTTTAGAAATTTTGTGACACCTGTTACTTATTTAATAGCTCTGAGCCTCAAATTTCTCATCTGCAAACTGAATATAACACTTACATTGAATATCATACTTACTGTTACAGGGTGTTGTGAAGATTAGACATGGTATATAGAAAACAGTGAGCACAGTATGGGGAATACGTTTACCTTTTGTAGTAGGCTGAATAATGACCCCCCTACACACACACCCTCCCCAAAAGATGTCCATGTCTTAATCTCTGGAAGCTGTGAATGTTACCTGGTATTGCAAAAGGGACTTGGCAGGTGTGATTATGTTAAGAATCTTAAAATGGGGAAATCGGATTATCCAGGTAGGCGTGGTGTCATCACAAAGACCCTTTCATAAGAGAGACAGAAGATCAGAATGAGTAAGAAGAGACCACAGACACAGAGATTGAAGTGATGTGGCCACAAGCCAAGGAATGCAGGCAGCCTCTAGTAACTGGAAGAAGCAAGGAATGGACTCTCTCCTGAAGTCTCCAGAAGGAACCAACCCTGCCGATCAACACCTTGATTTTAGTCCCATGAGACGAACTTTTGACACTCTGACCTCTAGAACTGTAAGATAATAAGTTCGTGTTGTTTTAAGTTACTAAGTTTGTGGTAATTTGTCTCAGCAGCAATAGGAAATTTACACAACCTCCTACAAATAGTGGTTATTTTCATTATCAAGCACAATAATATTCATTCAAGATATGGAAAAATTTGAAAAGCGTGCAGTGCCATGTGAAGATTATTATTCTGGTTTATCCTGCTTACATTTCAATCAAGTCTGCTGCTTCCAAATTTTGTATTTCAATATTTCCATATTATTCAATCCATGTGTGCAAAGGTATACTTCCATTCTTTTACTATTTTCCAAGAAGACTTCTATCTTGAGAGATAGTCAAGTATAGTCTCTGCCTCACAGGGATGTAGTCTATAGACCTCCCATCACTCATGGGCTTCTGTCATGTAAGACACTTCAACTTCTTGATCTAAGCACTAAGGGTGAATAGAAACAAGTAGGGAAAAAGAAAATAATGCACTGAAGTAGACAGTGGCAGAGAAGCCAGGAGTCTCCTAATATTCATTCTCCCCATGTTGTATAAAGATTTTTATCTGGGCACATGGCCACCCAAATAGGGACTAAATTTCCTGGACTACCTTGCAGGTAGATGTGATCATGACTAAGTTCTTGTCAACGAAATGGAAATAGAATTGACAGATGCACCTTCAAGGCAATGTCCTTAACGAGCAGCTCGATGTCATGCTCCTTTTCGTGTCTCATTCCTGCTGGCTGGATTACAGGTGTGATATTTTGGTGGTTGTGTCATAATCCATCATGAGATATCCCATAAGGTATTCCTTGCTGTTGGACATTTAGATTATTTCCAAATGTCCACTACTCCAAATAATGCCTTGGTAAGTATTAACATCGCAAAATCTTTGCAATCGTTCTTTTAAATATTTAAAAAATACATATGTAATAAATGAACACCTGCTCTTGGTAAAAACTTAAAACTTTACAGATATGACTAAAGTCCCCTTTAATGACCAGCTTCGATTTTAATCACTGTCACTCTCATAGAGGTAACTACTGTTCTCAACTAATGTGTAACTTTCTATTTTTAAGTGTGTTTACATATATTTTCCTGTAGCTAAATACAGTATATAGTGCTGGAAGTTTTTATTTGTGAGGCTGGGGGTGGTGCACAGATGCTAACATGCTACATACTCATAGGTTCACTCGACAGCATATCTTAGAGACGTTTCTGTGTCAGCACATGAAGGTCTGCGTCCCTCTCTGTAACTGCTGTGTAAGGTTCTATGATATGAGCAAACCAGTGTTTGTGAGCTATTTCCTTATTGCTGGATATTTGGGCCCTATTTAGTTTTTTTGCTAAGACAAACAACAATGCTTTGGATCTTTTCCTTGTGCACATGTGCAAATGTTTCTCTGGGGAGATTCAGAGAAGTAGAATTATTGAATCAGAGGAGGCATATTTTTTATTTTAACAGATACTGTCAAATTGCCCACCAAGTGGCTGCAAAATAATACTCCCACCAGAGATCAAATGAGGGTATATGGGTCACTATAACCTCACTCACCCATGCTTTATATGATCTAGCTTTGGTTGGTTGCCACTCTGATTAAAAAGGCTATCTTGTGTTTTATTTGCATTTCCCTGATATCTAGTGAGATTTAGAATCTTTTTAAGTTTATTGGCCATCATAGGTCACATTCCTGAAAGTTTATTTTCTGGGTCAAAGAATATGTGATGTGTGTGTGTGTGTGTGTGTGTGTGTGCACATATCTATGTTTCTCTCTCTCTCTCTCTCAATGTTATATATTTTTTTCCAAAGTGCCCTTTTGCAATAATTGAATGAAATAAGTACTTTCACTACACAACATATATATATATATATATATATATATATATATATATATATATACTCTATTTTTCTCATACCCTCTATGACACAGAGTTTTATATCTGGGTTATTTATTTTATTACAGTCTGGTGAGTAAATATAGCATCTCATTTATTTTAAATTGTTTTCATTAAGAGTAAGATTGACTACCTTCTTACAGTTTTTGGTAGTTAATATTTCTTTTTTTTGTGAATGGCTAATTTTTTTATTTTTCCCATTGTTGTGTGGGGCTGTTCATCTTTATTTCTGTGTGGATTTATAAGACCTTTTTACACATTAAGAATGTAACCCTACATCTGAATGTTCAGATGATAAATAGGTCTGGATAGTTCAATAAAAATAATATTCCTAATATAGTAATACATACTATTATATAACATATAATAATATTCCTAATAATAATATACATTCCTCGCAGTGTAGTGACATGCTGCCATAGAAAGAAAATCCATAGTAAAAGCTAACAAATAAATCACCAAGAGAAAGGCCTTGCATAGCTAGATAATGACAATGTGTCCTAAACAAAGGAACACTGTGTCCTCAACCTTGGCAGCCAGAGATACAAAAATCCAAAACAACAGGACCAACAAAACCAAGACAGCCCCCCTCTCCCCGCCTCCAAATACTGCAAAGAGGTATGAACTGTGAACCTGTGGCCTTCAACTTTGTTGACAATGAGTGGCAAGCTAGTGCTTTTCCTTTTGTTAATTCACTTCACAGAGTAATTATTCCTGGTTTTACCTCCATGAAGATGTATAACATCCATCCATCCATCCATCCATCCATCCATCCCAACCATTTATCAAGTGTTCCTCAATGTTAGACCCTCTCCTTGAGCCCGGAAGGAACAATTGAGGAAGAAGAGATCCTGGCCAGGCAGCTGAGTGGAGGATGAAAGCAAAGTGCTAATGACGCTGCTGAGGGTGAATCCCTTTCAACCTCTTTGTTCAGGACACTTCTGGAGGCCAGGTTCACACTGGAGTCAGCCTAGCTCTACCCAGAGAATCTGATCCTTCACTAGTTGTGACCAGCCTGGAGGTGGCCTGGTCCCCTTCCTCTAACTGCTTCAGCAGGGACTTGGTCAGGCCAAGGACAATGACCTTCTCTTATGGGAAGAGCTTTTCAAAGACTAGAGAGTGTAACCCCCAACTGCACAGCCATCTGTGGTTTGCTAGATACAAACATGCAAATCAGGTTCAACTCTTCATTTTCTCCGTGGAGTACAGAGCCCGTGGCACCTTCTGAGGGCAAAGCTGGATGGTTAACCCCTGAGAGCTCCCCTTATCTCTGGCTCACCGAGAAACTGGTTCACATTCATTAAATCATGAGAAATGTCACACAACCTGGCAAAGGTCCCCCTTGAATGTCAAGAATAAATGTTAGAAAATGAAGTGGTGGAATTAATCAAAGACAAACTCTTTAATGGAATAAGTAGATTTTACGTTATGAAAAAAGAACAGAGAGAAACAAGAGAGAACAGAAAAAGGAGTGGGTGGGAAAGAAGAAAGAGATAAAGACAGTGGGGAGAAAATGGGCCAGGGAGGTTTCCACATTCACAAAAGACAATGCTGCTTATTTCAAACGGCCTGCCCCTAGCAGCACTGGAACTGAAGTGGGTTTGAGCCCTTCTGCTTGGTGGAGGGTGGAAGAGCGGCAAGGTAAGGGGGCAGGATAAAGAGCCCAATGTGAAAACCCAGGTGGAAAACAACCTGGGTCCTTAGCCCTAGGCAGTTGTAGTTACAATTAAAATAAGCAACAATCAAACAAACAAATCCAAATCTCTACTTGAGTTTGAGGATTGGAAAGTGGAAGAATACAAGGGGGAGAGAAGGAAGACGCATTTCTGATGCTAAAGGTGAACATCAGGAGCCTGGGCCCATTCCAGAAACTGTGAGCCTGGGAGTTCAATTCATTGCTTTTATTGTTTGTTTTTCTTCTACTGTGTTTAACCCCCCCACCCCCACCTCCGCTCCTGCGTTTATACCCAAATAAAGTGGTTAGTCTTAGCGAAGGGGACCGAACAATTCAAAGTCCCTCGTTTAAAACTAAGTAGTCCCTTGCTTGGAAAGGAAGCTCCTAGAGGGGCAGATGGGGTTAGAAAGTAACTGTTTCCCCATCTTCCTAAGAGAACTGCAGGCTTGCTGGGGTCAGGTGCACACCAGCTTCAGAGGTCTGAATAACAATTTGTTTTATTTCTGCTGTCAAGCTTGCAAACATGTTTGAAAGCTTTTCTGGGTGATTTGTCAATGGATTTACTTTACTACAATATTTTCACCCTGACTCTGAGACTAAGTCTGTGAGTTTGAGCAATACTGACACCCAGTGTTTGCATTTTTAGGACTGAAAGGAAACGAAGAACTGCAGGGAGAAGGCGGAGGACATCCTAAATATAGCAGCTCTCATTTATCGAGGGCCTAATTGTGGCACCAGTTGGGGTCCAGAAAGGTGAAATGATGATGAGCTAGTTGGTCTTCTTGCTCTACAACAGGCTTGTTCAACTCAAAAGTGAATGTGGGCGTCAATGTGAATTTTGGGGGAAGTCCTTTTCTTTGTAGAAAAGATTGTGTGTTACATACCATTGAATTGGCTCTGACTCCTGGCCACCCTATGAATGAGTGATGTCCACAGTGTTCTGTCCTCAACAGCCCTGCTCAGCTCCCATAGACTCATGCCTAGGGTTTCTTTTATGGGGCAAATCCATCTCACATTTGGTCTTCCTCTTTCCCTGCTGCCTTCTATTTTTCCCAGCAATTGTCTTTTCCAAATAACTCTACCTTCTCATGATATGCCTCAAGTAGGACAGCTTCAGTTTTGTCATTTTTGTCTCCAGCAATGTTTTAGGCTTAATTTGCTCTAGGACCCACTTGTTCATCTTTCTGGCAATCCAGAAATTGTCGAGTTCTGTTCCAACACCATATTTCCTATCAGCCTCTTCACTGTCTAACTTTCACATCCGGATGTAGTAATTGGGAACACAAGGGTATGGATGAGCCTAGCCGTGGTCTCTAATGACAGATCTTTGGTCTTGGAGACCTTTTCTAATTCTTCCATTGCTGCCTTCCAAGTCTCAGCCTTCTCTCCATTTCTTGGCTGCAGTTTCCATTTGAACTGATGACTGAACCAATTTTATTCAGAGACTATTTGGTTTTAAAACTTAATATTCAATTAATTGAAGTTACAAATTTTAAAAATAAGCTAGTTCTTCCTTAAGTTTTTAAGAATTTCCAAATATTATTTTATTTAGTAATAAAGTATATTCTCAATAGTCATATTTACTATTTAGGAAAGTCTGTCAAACAACAGTTGAAATACTTAAAAAGAAACCTGAATATATTAAAAAAAAGAAAGAAAAATGCATTTAAAATATTTAAAAGGGCCAATTAAATTTATCATGGGACCCCTTAAACATTGTAATTTCATTTATAAATTTATATTCAGATATCTTTTTGAGCACGTCTGACTAAAAAGCCTTTCCAAATGCTTTAGATAACTTTTTAAAACCAGGTAAGCATATAAATAAGGCAGTTTAAGTTGCTAGAGTGACTCAAAATTGTTTTCAAACTTAAAAAAAATTATCTCATTCCTTTACATTTAAAATTATAAGTGTAAATAACTCAAAACACAGATTAAATTAGAACCACAAGGTTCATTATTTAGATCCTTCAATGGGGCAAATTATCTTTATTACTACAAGTACATTAAATTCGAAGTAAACAGATTATCTTGAAATACGAAACAATAGTATTAATTGATTCACATATTAATCCAAACTTTCCTGGTGTTAAAAAACAAACTAACAAACACCCCCCCAAACAAACAAACAAACAAACAAACAAACAAACAAACAAACAAACAACACTTACCCTGTAAAGAAATCTAATGTCAACCCAGCCTAAGTCCATCCTGATTTCTATATTGATGCTCCAAGGTTAGTCACCAGCCCGCTGGGGCCACAGTACTGATCCTTGTCAATGACATTGTTGGGACACAGGAGACTAATTTACAGCCACCATTCCAATAAGTCCGTGCTCTGCAAATGGTCTGGTCTTGTAGTTCACACCTCTGGGTTTGAGATATTTTGAGTTTTTTCCCCTCCTCAATCCTTATTAAGGTTGTAGCTGACTTCCTTTTCTGCTTCAGTTGCATTTCTTTGACTCCCCTGTGCACCACTGCCAATTAAATTATGATACAATGATTACTTATCATTTAGGATTTTTATTTTCAATTTAATGAAAGTTCTCTTTTGCACTTAATTATATTTTTAATATTAATCACCATTTGCAGAATGTAAAAGGAAAGTCGATGTAAAATAAATCGGTGAAGGCGTTTCTAAAACTTCTTTATATTCTGTGTCTAACCCTTTTTAATCACGTTTCCACATAGTTGTTGATATGTAAGCTTTCCAAGAAGTTATAAAAACAAGATTCTCATGCAAATATAGAATGAGCAAATGTCAAAACTTGACCCAGGAACCAACGGGATGGTAAATCTGCTTCAGAAAAGGGAATAAAGATTGAATGAACATTGAACAAATGTGTTGGAAGAAGATTGCTAGGTTAGAAACAAAGCTGGTTTATAACTGGTTTACAACTTACAGGGCAATAAAACATACCTTTGTAGTTATCTTTCCTGTTAGACAAAAATCGTTTGCATCTCTGCCAGATAAAAACCTACAAGTTAACATGTAACTTCACACTGTGAACCTTTACCCAGAAGTAGATAGCACATCAAACAAAAGTACATTCCATTACACAATTACATGACCTATACCACATTGAAAAGATATGCTACTCTTCCTTCGTCTTATTTTAAAGTTTTAGATAATTGTTTTTAATATTATTATCAAAAACATTGACGATGCAGCATTTCTTTTTCTTTTTTATAAACTTTTTTTTAAAATTTAAACATTCACCATATGCTTTTTTTTTGTTTTTGTGTTTTAATTTTATTGGGGAACAGCCATGGTCATTGGTTACATGTTGCTTTCATGCTACAATGGCATAGTTGACTTTTTTTTTTTTTTTTTTGCTTAGCCAACTCATTTATTTTGTAAATGGAGGTAGTATCTATTTTATAAGGATTATGAGAATTTAGCAAGATGTTTATTAAAATGCATACTATATATATATAGGTGCTAGGGACTGTGTTTCAAAATATAGTGCTTTTAAAATTGAATGGATTACAATTCTGTTCTTAATAAATGTCCACATAATAAGATAATTAAGACAGGTCACAGAATATTATGGAAATGTTATGGGTGTTCAAAGTAGGGAGAGATGAAGTGTGTTTGAGGGAGTCAGGGAAGGAGGTGGCATATGAAATGGTCCTTGAAGGAGAGTTAGGATTTCAACAATTAAAATGTATATGCAATCCAGATTAAACAAAGAGTCATAAGCAGGGAGGTAAAAAGGTACTGTGACCGAAAAAAGGCCAGTTACTCTTTTGGCTGAAAGGTAAGGTTGACATAGGGAATTAGTGAGAGATACGCAAGAAATATGGGGTGAGGCCATATTGGTGGTGCCAGGTTCTTTAACCTAGCAGACAATGGGCAACTGATGGTTTGGGGGCAGGCCTACTGAATACACAATAGGATTAGAAGGTGGAAGCCCAGAGAGTGGAGAGACCAGTTCGGAGAGTCTATTGCAGTATTTCAGTAAGAGATAATAAAGGCTTGCAGCAGAGGGAAGGCACAAGGAGTGAAGAAAAGACACAGGAGAGGAAAGGCACCGGTCAGAGAGAATCTACAGTATGTGACTAGAGCCTCTCACTGGAGAGAGGGAGGAAGGCAGGGAGGGAGGGAGGGAGAGGGGGAGAAGGGGAGGAGATGGGGGAGAGAGAGAAAGACTGAGAGAGAGTGAGAGAGGCCCCAGTGACTAGAGTCATTTACACGAATGGGTAAGTCACTGGAAGGTGATGGTTTAGGTTTTGGATATTGGTCAGCTTGAGGTTTGGGTTGTATCTCGTTGCCACCTTCCCTTTTTAACATTCCTCTTTTTTCAGGGCCACCTCCACCTCCCCCCATCTCTGTCCTTTAAGTTATTGAGCTTTCTATCCTCAACCTGACCTGCGTTTACCTTCACGCTCCATTTCTGCTTCCCATAGTATTCTCACAGCCAGGATGACACAGGTCAGGTCCTGGGCTATAGGATACTCCTCCCGCCAGAAGCCCAAACTCCTCTCACCTAGGCAGCTTCCATGCTTGCGTCCATAGTTGACTCTTTTGGGGAGGGCACAACTCACAGTGGCCCATGCCTGGATCAAACTGGCAACCTTGGAGTTATCAACACCAGGACCTAACCAACTGAGCTAACCGGTCACCCAATGCAGCATTTCTTAAAATAACCTCCTAAAGAACCAAAACCTTGGTCTGGTTCTTAAGCTGGCTTTAGAATTGTGTGGCATCAGCTGACTTTTGTCTCCTCCAGGGAGGTCGCTGAATACATCTGCTTTGTTTCTTCCTCCACCTCCTCCTCACAATCATTTCATTTCTATGGTGAAAAGTGTGTTATACTTTTATTTGTAGGACTTTCCTTCGAGAGACTCTAAATTTTGCTGCTGATACTTTTATGTCCTAGCATTTTTAGGCAATGATAACTGCCTCATGGTTGCTACTTGGCAAGTAATGATTGTAAAAGGCTGTTGATTTTAAGGTGCTCTCAATTTCAGAGATGTCAAAGTACGGGGGAAAAAATGTGTCTTAGAATTGAGGATGTATGGCAAATCGCAGGGTAGCCGAAAGATTAAATTGAGAGACTAGTATAGTGGGTTCCATATATGGAGCATACTGTATATTTTTGGTTCTCCGTAACACCATAAATGTTAGTTTTCTTTTCCCTCTCCCAGCACTAAACTCTAAGTGATTTATTACAAGTACTTTTTCCTCCTGCAATGAGGACTGCAAAGCCCCTGAGAAAAATTTGTTCTTGTAGGGGTTCCCCAATTGCCAACGTCTACAGACTCTGGCTCTCCCTTTTTTTATTAGCTTTGATGGCAGGAGGAATGTTCTGAAGTCTACCTGCTGCCATGAAATCATGAAAATGTCCTTGAGAGCCCATAGGCAGGGCAACTTTAGTCACAGTGTTCTTAGATTCTTGTACAATGATGCTTCTATTGCCACCATGACACTTCACAAGGTCTCATTTTCTGTGACATAGTGCTCAGGAGTGCTCCCCAATCTTTGTCATGTCATGGCACACATAGCAAATGCCAACATTTACCCAGCCACTGGGGAAAATGGAGAGGCTCCTCTAGACCAGAAGTGACTGCCCAGGGTGTTGCAGCTGCCCAACTCTGCCTGACCTTCCAAAGCAGAGGGGACTATGGCCATACCCTGTGACACGATGCCACACTCCTTTGGTTAGGACCTGGCCTTGGTTATAGGCCCAAGCATGGACCAAGAGAGGAATCTTCAAACGAGAAATAAAGCAGGTCATGCTCTCAAAAAAGTATAATTTCTGTCCATTAGAATAAATGGGTAACCAATATTTCAAAATTAGCAGTCAGAATTCAGCTATAGCATGGTCACAAAACTCCTCATCTTACACTCAGATGGGCAGAGACCATGTTCACTCCTACAGGCTCATCTGATTTTCCTCACTAGCCCACACCCACTGGGTAATAGGAAAAACAAACTATACTATGTTTAGAATGATCTGGTGATCTTAGTCTGTTTGCAATAATATAAACTGTCCCAGTTTAAGAAAAATACTCAATATCTTTAGCAGAAATGCTCAGGCTCTCAGGTTCTATCATCTTATATTAGAGAGAGTGACCAGTATAACTCATCCTCCAAATGGGACAGTTTTCTTTTCAATTTGAAAAACACACCTGTACAACAAGCCATGCATAGAAATATAGTGCAACATTTTCCACATCTCCACCCAATCCTCAGGTAACGACTGTTAGCAGTATCCTTCCAAACGTGTTCTCGGCAGATGTGCAAACACAAAGAAACCTTAGACACACAGGTGATTCTTTTTCTAATTAATACATGGAATCACAATAAGCACCTTATTCTATAATATTTATTTTTATAACCACTCCTGTCAGATCAACTCAGGACACGTTTGAGAGAGAAAGGGAGCATTATTAACAGCTCTGCCAGGGAGACAGGCATGTGATCACCTAGTTATGGGGGAGAGGTGTGTCTCATTAACCTCATGGCGGAGGAGACAACTAGGTCCATTTTGTGTCCACTATTACATGCCAGTCTGTGCAGCAAAATGGCTGGTTTGGGCTCCTTTCTGCTCTGGTCCCTCTGAGGGGCTGCTGGCCTCATCTGGCCCTTTCGGGTTATGTGCTGCAGCTTCCGCTGGAATTTGAGGGGCTGACCATTTTTTCTGGTCTTCGTATCTGGATTCACCAAGACTCTTCTGAAGACATCCAAGGTCTCTGCTGGCTGATGGCATTCTCAGCATGGCTGTGTTCCCTTGTGGCACCTGAGTCACCAGGGACTCCAGTATGCCACATACAAGTCCAGGGCATCCAGAAGCTTTGCCTTAGGTTTATCTGTCACCCATTGCCATTACCTTATGCCATTTTAGATGTGGTACTAAGTGGAAGGCTAGCATTCTCTGAGGACCCAAAATGTCCCCTTTCTCTGCATAGAGAACTGGACGACCAATCCTGTGGTTCCAGGCTCTCTTCACTGATCTGTTTCTAAAGCTCCTCTCTTCCTACCCAAGGGTTGGTCCTGAGAGAAGGGGAATCCAAAGCCCCAGAGTTTTTTCTCCTTAATCCATCTCTTCCCCCAATTCCTGCAACCCTTCTGTTCCACAAGAGACAGGCCCTATCTAGACTTTCCATTTCTTCCATGTCACAATGCCCTTCTGTCTAAGGATTACAGCCTAACCAGCTTAGCTGTTATTGAAGGAGGGGTGTGTGGGGGGGATTGTGTGTGGGGGGAGGTGGATCTTTTAAATCTAAGTGGAAAGTGATTTGGGTCTATGATCTGGGTCATCTAATTTATATTTTTACCTACTAAAAAATTTGAGAAAAATATCTCTCCCAGCAGAAATCTGCTTTCAAGTTAACTACCTTATTGCAAACCCAAACTAAATCCCAATATCATGGTCACTATTAAGCAAGGATGTCCTTGTTATGGTAGATACCTGACTTTCCCCTGAGGCACTCAACCCATGTTATGAAAGGGCAGGAAGCCTTGAATAGTTGCTACATAGAAATGGTAGCACAGCCCAGGTAGTACCCAGACCTGCCACACTCTTGGGCTGTGGGTGACTTATTGCCCGTGAGGTCAGGACAGGAAAGAAGGAAAGAAAAGTGAGAAAGGGGGCTCCCACCACCCACATAACCACTATCGTTCCAGCTCATCAAAACAAGAATCTAAAACAGTTGCTGGAAAGTACCTTGAATGATCCCCTCATAGAAACACGAGCAGAGAGGAACAACAATACGATGACTCTCCCACCGATGGTCCTGCCTTGTCCTCCCGATAGCTTGTTTCTCCCACTAGCCGAGCGTCAGGCCCACTTCCCTTGATTCTCTTCCTTCTCCCAGCATTCAAAAGAAATCAAGTCCTGTTCTCAGAGCCTTTGGACAATGCTCATGGCGCACTTAAGGAGGGAACAGCAGGGTGACAGACCAGAAAAACACAAGATTTAGGAGAAGACAGGCCAAGGTCTGAATCCCAGCTCATCGGATATGTGATCTATGGCAGTTTACTCAATCTGAGACTCAGTTTCCCCATCTGTAAATGGGAATAATATTATCTACTTACTGGGCTGTTGTGGGAATTAAATATGCTCATGAGTATGTAACCAGTTCTTTGTTGGAGAGACACGCTGTGTGAATAATCTAAGCATGCCTCAAAGTGTGCAGCTGCCCACAAGTGCCACAGCTGGGCCCTGGGGGACATGGTAATGGCCATTTTGCTGATTTTTTCTGAGTCATTGTATAGTTTAAGAAACAGGGTTTACATTAATTCCTGGGAAACATGTTTTTTGTTTTGTTTTGTTTTTTAAGCTGAGCCATCCTGCCACCTGTTGGCAGCTCAGCGGCTGCTCAACTCAGGCCGAGAATCGAGCCGCTGTTGCTCAGAGCTCAAACTCTTAAGCGAGCTCTTAACCAACTGAGCCACTTGGCCATCCCGTTTTAAATATGTAATTTCATGTGCTGGAGTTAATGACTGTGAGAAACAACATGTTCAGCTGCAAAGAGTTCATGATCATAGAGTTCAAAAACCAGCAAAGGGACAGCCGGTTAGCTCAGTTGGTTAGAGCGCAGCGCTCGTAACACCAAGGTTGCCGGTTCGATCCCCACATAGGCCACTGAGCTGCGCCCTCCACAACTAGATTGAAACAACTACTTGACTTGGAGCTGATGGGTCCTGGAAACACACACAGTTTCCCAATAAACTTTATAAAACAAAACAAACCAGCTAAAATCCCCAACTAATATTAAGACCTTGAGAATGTACCTGACTTGCTGGGTGTTAGTTTCTTTATCTGCAAAGGGAAGGTTAGGACCAGATGATCTCTGAGGTCCCTTCAGTTATGACATGCTTTGATTTCTAATACTGTTTAAGAATGCTGCTGGCCGATGGTTTTCCCTTTCTAATGTTTCCTGGCCAAGTTTGATCATTGACTCTTGGGTCTGGTTCTTTAGGGAACATCAGACTTGAGTCCCTAGCCCACAAACCCCAGGTCTCACGGTCTTTTCCATAGGCCAGACCTTCCAATTTCCCTTTAGTTCAAAGACACAGGGGGAGGATATGCTAATGAGAGCTGGGCAGATTTAGAGGAAAGATTAGCCCAGTGGCTCCTTATCACTTCAAGACTCTTGCCTTTTCTCTTCTATTGAAAAGTCATTCACACTGCCCCTGCCTCATGTTACAGTGGCATTTGAGAACTGTCCTAAACAGAAGCTCTTTGAATCTCCCCATAAGCCTATTCAAGATGTTCTTTTCAGTAGATGGGTCCTTGGTTCATTCAAGACCCATAAAGAAATGTCCCAACTAGTGTCTCTCTGTCAACATGTCTCCCACATGGCACTGTCTCCAACAGACTGTCCATTGGCCAGAGAGCCCCAGCTCTGGCTTCAAAGCCAGAGGAGGTGAAATCACAGGCCAGCCAGATTCCTTAGTTTGGCTGATTGTCAAATGAAAAATGCAACAACAAAAATAATTTTAATAACTCCACTGCAGCGTTTCTAGGGGCATTACGGAAAAAATGAGGTACTCTACACCCTGCCACTCACAGTGAGGTCTAAAGATCAGCAGTGAGGGTCAAAGTGAGGCCTAAGGCTTGGCCATCATCTGGGAAGCTTATTAGAAATGCAGAATCCCAGGCCCTCCCCAGAACTACTGAATCAGAATCTGCATTTCAACTGGAACTACTGGGAGATTTTCAATGCACATTAGCATTTGAAAAGCACTGATCTAAAATGCCTTGAGAAATTAGAGGAACTCTTGTGTTGAAAGGTCAAGGATTTATATTGCTAGCTCTTTAAGTTAAATACTATCTCCTGGGAAGGTATTGTTACATGTATGTTTAAATTCACACATGACAGAAACAAGAATAGGAAGAAAGACCTTCCCCTCTTCCTCCTCCCTTTTAGTGGCAATGTGTAAAGCTGACGAAATGAAAAGCTTAGTGAAGGCAAAGAGAGGGGCAGAGAGTTCCCTTGGGTGGAAAAGAAGCTCACAAACTTGGAAGGGGGGAAGGGAGAGAGACAGATGAGAAATTTTGGTAGAGCACCTTCTGGGATTAGTGGCATTTAATGAAGTTTTGCTGAGATGGGTGATGACTTTGCTCTCACTGCTTTTGGAGTCGAATTTATATTTCTTTTGGATGTGGTGCTGTGTGGAGATGGGTCATCAAGTTGGAGAAAGAGTCCCAGAATTCTCCAGGACTCATATGTAATCTCCCCATAAGTCAACTTCTTCAGCTGCCACTGTTAGCCCAGCCCAGGGCCAGGAAAAATATAAACATGTGAAATGTTTAAATATTCAAGCTTAAAGATACTTCAGATGTCGTAATTCAAGTAATTTCACATTACAGATGAGCATCCTTTAGTCTAGAGACTGAAAGTACTTGCCCAAATTCACAAAAAAGAGCCTGGCGCAAATACTGGGCTATGTCCTCAACACTCATCACATACTAATGCTCTAACGACACCTAAGACACCTGACTGTTCTTCTGAAAACTAGACAGCAGTAGATGTATCAGGACTGGTACACAGGTCGGAGGAAACACTGAGCTATCTGGAAATTACCCAGCTCCTATGGAAACTCCCAGTTGACACCCCATCTGTAGATACATGAAGTGGTTTTAAAGAGCAGGCAGTTAAAACTGAAGTGAAGAAGCCAGTCCTGAAGAATGTCTCCCCCGCAAGGAGGCCAAGAGCCCAGGAGTCCTCCCCAGGAGGACTTGGGGTTGGGGCAATGGGGGCAGCAGCAAGGGTGGGGGCAATAGAGTATTTAAGGGTGACAGTAACCGGTGGGGGCAGCTCTGTCTGCCCCAGCTGACTAGTGTCAAAGATTCAACTGGACACTAGTTAAAGTGGTAAGGATGGATTTTAATCTAGTTATTACTGATAATAACTTGATAAAAGAGTCCAGTGTGAACTGAACTCAACTTTGATTTGTACAGAAGTAACTGTTTTAAAGGGAGAATGAGGAACTGGGTGGGGAGGAGTGAGTAGGAGCTCAGTAGAGTCAGAGAAGTGAAAAATTACAAAAAGTGAGAAGGAATGGGGGTGGAGGGTTGGTCCACATGAAACCTATCTGAGTTTTTAAAGTAGTGCTTATCAAAGTTAGACTCCTACCCTTTCACAGAGGCTGAGAGATGGGCCCTCCCTATCTTCAAGTGTTGGCTGGAACAGTCAATTGTTTTGGCAGCCTTGAGTTTTCTCAGGCAGGCACTTGAAGGGAGGTTTACCATTATCCTAGGGATGTGGCCTTGAGCTGTCAGAAACCATGTTAATGTTTGTTCAAGTCTTTATAGGCTAAGGTGGAGGCTTAGCTGAGAAGAGGGCTCAGGTGAGCCCAGCTAGAGTTCAGTCAAGTTAAGAATCTTCGTCAAGGGCCGGAGCTGATCCTCTTCATGTTGAGTATCTTGAACAGTGGTTTTTCAAGCAGCGTTCCCTATGATTGTGTGGGCAGCCTAACAGCGGATACTCTGGGTTGTGCTGTGCTGGGCATGCTGACCACATGATTATCGCTCGCTTGGGAAGCGTCTGGGAGGGTGATGGCCCACTTTCAGCCCTGCCCCAGGATACTCAGTGGGGGGACGTTCCCAGCTATCTCAGAGGAGCCATGGAAACAATCAGGCTTTGGTGTTGGAACTCGGTCCAAGTCCCCATTCTGCCACTCACTGTGCCATCTCCTCACCTATCAAATGAGGGAATGGTTTCTCCCCTTGGGCTAGTGGAGTAGATATAATCATTCTATAAAGTGCGTAGCATATAATTAACATTCAAAATTTGTTCATTCCTTTCCCCCTCTCTTTGAAGCTCTAAAAGTGCCTGATTTAATAAACAGGCTAAAGACCAAAGCTTCCCTTGTTTTCAGTTGGTTGTTTGTAACTCAGAAAGTAAATATATTTAGATTCCCAAGACCGCTCACAAACACTCATTTATGCTAAATATAGATGGTTCCTACATGCTTATAACAGAAAGTGCAGAAGCAAAAAACATTTTTTTCCAGCAGTTTCAATGTACAAGATGTTTACAGGCCTCTCTTCTCTGAAAGGCACCAATTGTGAAGACTTTCCGATCAGGCAAAACCTAAGCACCTGTGCTTAACTCTCATCACCCTTACTGGAATTTTCTGTCAAAGTTAAGAAAACACATTTTAGTGCCAGGCATGAGTTCACGACCTGACTACTCTACTTAGTAATTTTGTAGTGTAGGCAAGTCATTTAACCTGTGTAATCCTCAGCTCCCTCATCTGTGAAATGGGCTAATAACAGTACCAAAGGGTTCCTATAAGGACCAAATGAGAGCAATGCATGGAAAGTGCCTGGTGGAGCTTCTGGCCAGGTACTGTTACTAGACAAAGCACTCCATTGCCCCCCCTCCCCCCTGACACACACACACACACACACACACACACAAGGACGTTCATCTTGTGCTGCAGGAGCCTGTACACAGCCATCATGAAGGAAATGTTTGGAGAACTGATCTGAAGTTTGAGGGAGAGAAGAAGGACTCACCCTGCCTTTAAAACAGTGCTTTACAACAGCCGTACTTTATGACAGACGCACTTTATGACAGCCACAGATAGGTGCAGAACGTGGGGCCCATGCTGAGCAATTTTTACAGCCTGAATTGGTGTGGAGCTAGAGGAAGCAGAAAGCTAGGAAACATACTGGTCCTCCTAGACACTTGTGCAGATTCTCACTGGGAGCCCATGCAGAAAGCCCTATGGACCCCGAGATCTCCTTTAAGCTCTGAAGCATCCCAACAGCCAAAGCTTTGGTCTTGGTTAGTAGCCACTGAGAAGTGGATAGAACCTGATAATACAGATTTACCAGGAAAGTTTTATTTTATATCAGTGAATACCTGTTGGAAGAGGGTTAAGATTATCTGTTATAGAAAACTATTACCCGTGGTTAAAGCCGTGAGGCATCAACAAAGCAGTAGGCTTGGGCCTATAACCCTGGTGGGTGTCAGAAATGTGATGATGGTGTCAAGTTTCCAGGCTGTTAGCTTCCTCATTCATTCATTCATTCATTCATTCATTCACCAAACAGCACTCCCACTGTGTGCTTGGTACTGTTCTAGGTACTTCAGGCACAGCAGGGAGCAAAGCAGAGAAACCCCTACCTGCCTGGCATGCACCTGTCTTCCAGAAATAATTCCAGACTATGAAGGGCAGAAAGGAATTGAGAAAAAGGAGGGTCAAAGAGTAGAAAAGCGGGACAGCGAGAGCAAGAGATGAAGAAGCCCGTGTCAGGGCCAGGAGGAATTCACCACGCTTCTTCAGGGTGCCTCGGTTGTTACCATGGTTACTGGTCCCTGATGGCTACTACTGAAGTTGAAAGTGCATTTCTGTTATTTTTGTGACATTCATATATGATGGTCACACAGCCTTTGTGTGGGTTGACTAAAACCCACCAGTGAACATCTAATACTGAGGAAATGACCCAGAAATTCTCACCATTTGACTTTCTCCTCAAGACTAGGCATAGCTACAAAAAATGCAAATATCTTACCCAAAGAGGAGTAGGAACTTCATCTGACCCTGGAGTGACTTTATCAGAATATGACTGCAAACCAAGAAAGCATGCCTGTATACATAGAAAACAGGGAACCCAAGATGAGGGGAGGGCTGTGGGTCTAGGAAAATCTGAAACATGTGCATTGCTAGGGCAGGCCTTGGTCGGGTACCACAGTAAGCTGCCCTTGGATCTGTGAATGCTGGATGCCCAAAGTTGCTGGGTAGGGCATGGCTACATGTGACAATGGTTAACTTGTCTATTTGGCTGTTTCCCCAGAGGCCAGATCTATGACTTCTCAGAGGACTCTCATGCCATGAAGAGGGCACCAGTGGACTCTCATCTCATCTTTCCCAACATGTAAACTAACTCCTGGAATTCTGGCGGGGGATGGAGAAGGCCTCTCCTTTCCAGCGTGGAAGAGCCAAGCCAGTAGGAAGGAGCTCAGCCCAAGCTGCTGCCCCTCCCTCACCCCTTTTTGCCTTTTTACCCCACTCCCCACCTGGGAGTGCCCCATGTTCTCCTAGATCCTGCAGTCACCACTCCTGGCCTCACTGAGTGCTTGTGTCATCTGAACTATCCCAACACAAATGCTGGAAAAGTATCCTATTTCACTGATTTCAGTCGAGACAATCAAGATTTTTAAAATAAAGATTGTTTGATAGAACAAGAAGGAAAAGGACAACAAAATTCAAAGCTTAGAAGTGAGTGAGCACAGGCCTCCCTGACAAGCATCTAAAAATTCTCTTCACAGGCTGACTTGGGCTCAGGGCATATGCCCCAGGCTGTTGGAAACTACACAAACCCTTTGCCTTTTCAAGTAAATTTAGCTGGCACCAATTGGACTTCTTGTCCTTTCAGAGCTTGCCTGAAAAGTTGGAAGAATGGCGGTGGGGCAGTCTTGGGGCTGCACTATAGTTTTGATCTGCCTCTGCTCTGGGCCTGCCCATTGCTCTACCTGGCCTGCTTTTCCTCCTTAGAGTGGTGTCTTCTGCCATGTCCTCCACCCCAACTCTACCCAGAATGGCTGACGATAGATAGATAGGTAGATAGATAGGTAGATAGATAGGTAGGTAGATAGATAGATAGATAGATAGATAGATAGATAGATAGATAGATGATAGGGGAAATAGCAGCTGTTTGAATATTCACAGTAATGATTCAGTAGAGACCCTGGAGAGAGGCGAGGAATTGCTGGAGTGGTGTCCTTAAGCAGGTAAGAGGTCATGGGACCTAGCACACCAGTGAGGCTTTAGCCTGAGGTAGGAGCATGTACAGGGATGGAGAGAAGGCCAAGGCTGGTCGGCATGTGTTTGCAGAACTTTTATCAGCTTCCAATTTTACAGTGAATGATAAACCTTGTCATGGGCTTGTGATGGTGGTGCAGGAGGTGCTGGTGGTTTATGGAAAGAGAAGGTGTGACTTCAGAGTGGGAGAGTTACTGGATTAGGGAAATGGCACAGAAAGTGCTGACTTGAGATTTATGGTCATGAATTCAAATGGGGCCAGCCAGCATGGCTTTTAGATTTTCTCCAGGCCCATTCAGCTACACAGTATGTGGAGACTTGTATTTAACTAGGATTGTAGTTTTGTCAAATGAGCGACAAAGCAAAAGAGGCACAAGGGAGTAAAAAGTTTATGCAAAGGAGGGATTTTGATGATTTCCCATGGGATTAAACGCTGTGGAGGAAGGACAGAAGGACATCAGGTGGGCAAAGGACAGTGTAGAGATGGCAGGCTCAGAGGGTTGAAGGACCTAATGGGGTCAAAGGATTACATGAGTCAGGGCTCTAGAGGGAGTAAATGGGAAAGATAAAAGTGGTGGTTCATGAGTGGGGCAGCTGAATGAGGTTATGGAGGGGTGGTAGTTACTGTAATGATGTGATCATGGCTCAGGATGTGATTAGGAAAGTGGCTGAAGTAGGGCAAGGAGCGTGATCATTAGAGAAATAAGTTCCACAGACTGAGAGGACTGATTTGGAAGAATCATCAAAATTAGTGGTTGGCCAACTATGGCCCCTGGGCAAAATCAGCCTGCTATCTAATTTTTTAAATAAAGTTTTATTGGAACACCAACATACCCATTCATTTGTCTATGGCAGCTTTTGTTCTTTAGTGGCAGCTTTGAAAGACAAACATTTTTACTATCTGACTTTACAGAAAAAGTTTGCCCACCCTTGATTTAAGTGGATATTGAACTCACCATTGTTTATAGTTTTTAAGTGAACAAGCAATGTTCTACAACAAAAAAATTTAAACCAATGTAGTTTCTTATAGTAAATATTCATGGTGTAATGGTTATAAGCTAGTTGCCCTTGAAACTATGAAAACAGTCTTGTCAACATTACGGAAAAGCTCTTAGCCCTTCTTTGTAAACAGATACTCTGTTTAGCTTTATGATGATAAGATACAGAATGAGTACCAATTTAACTTGAATGATATGCTAACAGTTTTGTAAATGCCAGCTAAACGTTACCCTGTTTTAATTATAAGATGAAAGATAGCTGCCTGCTCTATCTTCTTAAACTTTCTATATATCAGCTAAGGTTGAATTAAGGAAAAAAGTGCTTTTAATTCCCATTTCTGTATTGGTTATGAGTTCCAGTTATGTCATATCCAATTGGGTCAATCCTGGACCTCATTAAATACTATGGGATCAACATAAAAATATTCTGTCCTTTCAGAGTACCTCCGCTCCATCTCCGATAGAGTCAGGAAACTCTAGCTTTTTAGAGAGATCTTCCCTGGTAAATTCATTTAGGTAGGTCCCCCTGCTATTCAATAAACTATCACGCTATTCATTTTCTTCATAGCAATTATGCAATTATGCAAAACAAGTGAGAGTATTTTCACTTACTGTAAAAAATTTCACTCACAGTTCCCAATTTTTGTAGATATTCAGGATTTTATATACAATTTTTATTAGTAGTGTATTTTTATTGTATAATTTTTCTTTCAAGTATAATATACATGTCATTTGCTTTCTACTTTGAAAATATTTTTAACACAACTTTTTAGACTTATTCTATGATTAAATTTAAAATAGTCTTACTCACTCTTGTATCATAACTTCTCCATTCTTGAGTCACCTCTTGTTAGGAGTTGAGTAATTTTTTTTTAAGAACATGTACACAGTATATTTTCTTAGCTCTTGCAGATGTGATAATATCTTTTTGTTATTTTCTCACATGAATAACAATATTGGCTTGCTGCAGAATTCTTGAGTCATACTTGTTATGTTTCAAACCTCTAGATATAGTTCCATTGCCTTCCGGTAATTACTGTTATGGAACAAAAGTCTAAGGCCACATTGATTTTGCATTTTTCTCTGCAGATAACTTATTTTAAAATTTTTATTAGGGTGACAATGGTTAGTAAAGTTACATTGGTTTCAGGTGTACAATTCTGTAATACATCATCTATATATCACATTGTGTGTTCACCATACAGAGTCAATTCTCCTTCCATCACCATATATTTGACCCCCTTTACCCTTGTCTACCACCCCTTCCCCCTTACCCTCTGGTAACTACTAAACTATTGTCTACATCTATGACTTTTTGTTTATTTATTTGTTTGCCTTGTTCCTTTGTTGTTTCAGTTTTATATCCCACATATCAGTGAAATCACATGGTTCTCGACTTTTTCTGTCTGACTTATTTCGCTTAGCACAATAATCTCAAGGTCTATCCACGTTGTCGCAAACGGCAGTATTTCATCTTTTCTTATGGCAGAATAGTATTCCATTGTATATATAAACCACATCTTTTTTATCCAATCATTTATCAAAGGACACTCTGATTGTTTCGAAGTCTGGGCCACTG
Source organism: Hipposideros armiger (assembly GCF_001890085.2). NCBI lineage: Eukaryota > Metazoa > Chordata > Mammalia > Chiroptera > Hipposideridae > Hipposideros > Hipposideros armiger. The sequence goes on from NW_017731831.1 coordinate 344,286, forward strand.
TAAATAAAGCTTCAATGAACATCGGAGCACATACATCTTTATGGATAAATGTTTTTAGATTTTTTTGGGTATATACCCAGGAGAGGGATTGCTGGGTCATATGGTAATTCTGTTCTTAATTTTTTGAGGAACCTCCACACTGCCTTCTATTTATTTATTCATTTACTTATTTATTTTAGCCTAGATTGACAAACAGGTAATTTTTTTATTAGTTTCAGATGTACAGAACTATGTAATAGTTAGATATTTACACCCCTCACAAAGTGATAACCACCTTCTTCCAATCTATTGTACTATCCCTCTGATATCATATATAGTTGTTACAATTCCATTGACTCTATTCCCTGTGGAGTACAGTATAGGGAATAAAGTCAATGGAATTGCAACAGCCTTCCATTTATTTTGTAAATTCCAGCATTTCTCAAGGAAATATTCAGATATTGGATTCTAATTTTCCTTGGTAAAGGATAAGTTTTTACATTTCTAGATTCAGGTATTGTTTGTTTCAGGAAACTGTTTTTTATCTCTGACTATTGTTTTTATTCAATTGCTCTGGTTTCTGTTTTAGAAATACCAGTTATCCCGAAAATAGTTGTGTATTCTCTGTCATCTTTCTCATCTCGTTAATCTCCACCCCCTTTTCCTCTGCATGCTGGGAGAGTCTCTTGAGTTTTCCCTCCACTGAACCTTCTGTTTTCTGCTACTCCAGTTTGGCCCTTCACCACCTCCAGTGTGGTTTAGTACTGCTATTATGTTTTCAGTCTTACTATCCTTTTGTATTCATCTGCCATGTTGTCAAGCCAGGAGCCTGAATCATGCTTAAGACCTTGCTATCCCCTATGTCTTCCACTAGACTATCAGCAGTTACAGTTGTTTCCACCTCCAAAATATTTCTTTAAGCTGTCAAATTATATCCATCTTTACTGCCATTCTTCAGTTCAAGCCACCATCATCATATCCCTGAACTAATACCTGTCTTTTTGCTTCCCCTGTTGTTTCTTCTGGTCCATTCTCTCTACAGTAGTAATTGATACATGTGTACATATTTAAATATATGTATGTATGTGTGTAAGCATGTATGTTTACAGAGCGATACATGTAAATACACACATATGTGTATATATTCACACTCAGTAACTTCCTTTCGTACCTAAAATCCAAAGTGCTTTTCCTGGCTGTAAAGGTCCTACATGGGCTGACATGCCTTTATTTTCAAATTCATCTGTACCATTCACCGGGCACACTGGTCTTTTTTCAGTTCCTCAAGCTGCAGAACCTCTTTATTCACCTGAAGACATGTGCTGATTTTTCTGCCAATGAAGCTCTTTATTTGCTCTTTTCGGTGCTGGCTGAGATGAAATACCACCCTTTTACAGATGCCTTCCCTGATGACTTTATCTAAGTAGGCACCATCCCCACCCCTACCATTATTTATTCCCTAAGTCAGCATCCTCTTCATTTTCTTAATAGCAATGATCACATTTGAAGTATTTTGTTAATGTTCTTATTGTCTATAAGCCAACCAAAGTATAAGCTACGTCAGAAATGGCAGTATGTCTCTTTCTCTCACCTCTGTGTTCTTCACTACTGTGCTTGGTTCATAATGGGTTCTGAACAAGTATTTGTTGAAAACATTAGTTTATCTCATAACACTGAATTTTCATTTCCACTTATTCCTTCTTTACATTTTTTTTTGCTTTCTTTTAATAGAGAATATAACTTTGTATATCCTGTATAGGGTGCAAGTTTGTTGAAAATTCTGGATTTGCTATAGATTATTTTTAGAGATATGATTCTTCTAAATTGTCAAGATGAATTCCCTTCCCCTTCCTATTTTCTGTGGCTTTTTAAAATGAGCTTCCCCCCCCATAGGGCTTTCCCCCCTTGTTTACTCATCCTTAAATGAAGTGACATCTATATAGAGCTAGTATTTGTTAAGAGATAGGGTGAGCTGTTTGTTTGTGGTCATGTCCACTTATTCCCAGAACAATAGGGAGGGTAGGTGGACAATACAAGTTCCTGTCCCTAATTTCTGGCAGAAATTCACCTATAAAATCTCTAGTTTACCAAACTGCCAACTTCTCCTACCGTATCTACTTGGTTCTCTGATACTGTGTTCTGAGTCCAAGAAGTGCATGAAAAACTTAGGTTTCTAATATACCACTAAACAAGTTTCTTTCCTATTCTTGAATTACTTAGAGAACTTTTCTTGTGAGTACTGTTTTTCCTAAAATATAGTAAGCCACACCCAGTTCCTTCTCCTTTCTGCACAGGTATATTTGTTTTTGCTTTTGTCTTTTAAAGTTCCTATTTCTGAATGACTGTAGATTAAAAGGGACATGGGATGGGGAGTGATGATATCCCAAAGAGAAGAGAATCGAGATATCACAAACAGGAACTCCTGTGTGAATTTCTGGTTGTTTCAGAGTTTAGATCCTGGGTCCTGGAATGAGGGGCAGGCTTCAGAAATGAAGCCTGGGTGTGCTTGAGGAGAAGCTTGCTAGTGGTAGCGGTTGCTTCCACCCAGTTTCATCCGCCATGTCTTTAAATGGATTCTGTGTGTATTTTCTATTAGATTATCCATCAAGCCTAGTTTTGGTGATGGTGGAAATTTTTATTTATGTTTTTGTTTTTCCCTGGGAAGGTGAGAAAGGGTTTTAGGATTGCCGATCAGATCTCATGAAAAACCAAAAAAATTATTATTTTTTTTTCTGTCAGACACTGACATGATTTTCCTCAAAGCAGCATAAATATTGACTAGTGAATATGTGTTTTTTTTCCTCAATCAACTGTATGTTAATAACTAGTACTAAAGGAAATTAGAAGAGGACTTCTACATTTTCATATTTGGTTGAGACAATTTAAAGCCTTTTTAAAATCTTTTATTTTCCTCTGTACTTTCTGTCGTAAGTGAGAAACCACAGTGAGTGCCTATTTCTCTTTAAATTTAATTCCTCCTCCATTTCTTTTCTATTTTCAACTATATGTAAACAGATATGGGCTAGAGAAACATAGAATTAAATACCTGGAATAGGTTAATAAAGAGGCTATTCTGTTTTTTTCAGGGTTTTTGGTGAGTACTGTGGGGAAAACAAAAAGAGTTACAAAGCATGTATTTATTACTCAGCAACAGAGAGAATTTTAAATACATATTTTAAAATATTTTATATTACATATGATATATACTTAATATATTATATATAAATGTAACAGAACATAATTAATAGGTATTTTATATGTAATTGGAGTTACAAAGCATGTATTTTCACTCAACAGCAGAAATAATTTTAAATATACAATATATACAATTATACATAAGATACAATAAATATATATGTTATGTTAAAATATATTTAAAATATTTAAATATATACTATATACAATTATACATAAGTATATATTAAGTAAATTTTACATTTTATAATATGTACTAAGTATATATTTTAAATATATATATTTTAAACTCTCTGTAACTTTGTAAGTTTTGTAACTTCTCTGGTTTTGTATTAAGTACACACACATTCACATGAATGCACACACACATTGTATTTACTCTTAACACAATAATCTAGGGACCAAAATGGAAAGGTTTAGCTCCTGGGGGCACAACAGACTGCAGACTGTAGATTGGAATGAAATCTGGGTGGGAGCCAGTGGGTTTGTTGAGCAAATCCTTGCAATCAATCTTTGATATTTTCAAGACAAGTCCATGTGAGCTGAAAAGCAGTTCAGAGCTAATGGGTTAGACTTTATTTTAAAATATTGCTCCGCCTAGTGGCCATTCATATGCTGACTTCTAAAGTTGGGTTGTAAGAACTCGCCAGTTTCCGAGGAGGATGTCTCCCAACTTGATTTCTTTCAGCTTTTATGTCCTACTCCTATACTTGAGCTGGATTTCAGCTTCCATTTGACCCTTGGGTCAGCCCTTTGTGTGTTGTTCTAACGTCTGGGTGATGATGACATATCATTCCTAGCCTGTGCTCAGACAGAAGAATGAGGGGTCAGGGCTCACTTTGGCCGCTGTTGGATTGTTTTTAGAGGCAGCTGGAGGCAGGTGGTGGGCAGAACACTGGGCTAAAACTCTCAGGACTCCCAGGTCTTGGCCCTGGCTATACCATTACCTGGCCCACTGGTTTCCCGCTTCCATGCCCAGTCCTACCTCATGGGGTGGTGATTGTGGTGAAAGATAGCTGGTGGTTACTCGGCTCATTTTCCAGAGGGGACCTGATGCTTAGTGGTGAGCCTTAGGGAATAGCTCTGGGTCCCCACGTCTGTTCCTTCCCTGGGCTAACTGAGCCAGGTGTGGGCACCATACTCAAGTTAGGCCAATCAGACCACTTTAGCCCTGGTCCCAGTGGTCAGTCCTCAAGGCCCCCAGTGATCAGTGCTCAAGCCAGGGCCATGAGAAGCCCTCCCCTGACTTGTCTGATTGGAATGATGGAAAGGAGTCAGCCCCCCTGACCGGGAGCTGAAGGCTCAGGAGCAGACAGACAGGCTGGTTATCTAGAAGAGCCACTGGGAAAGTCTAAAGCTGATGACAGAGCAAATTAGACTCAAGAGAGGGTGGGAAAGCCCTGCTCAGTTGCACCCTGCTCCTCTTTTGAGGTACATTGAGATCGCCACACCTCTCGACGATAGTTGCACATTTCACCTAAACGAATTCAAGCCAGTTTTTCTTCACTTGCAGCAGCTACAACAAAATTCCTAATTAATACTCCTGGGGTTTCCAGTTCCAGGAAGCAGAAATTGGATCATCTCTGCCCCTGCTCCATGTAGGTAGGCCCCCATTTAAGGACAGGACTAGCTCTTAATGGTTTTTATCAAATGTTCAAGACAGCCACATACCTTGACCCAGATAAAAGGAACGGGGCACCAGTGCCCATGCCCCAAGGAACATGAGTCTAGAAGTCTGTTGTGCTCTAGGTGAATTAGAAGTGACTCCTGTGACCTTTCTGCTTGACCTCTGGATCTGAGCTCCTAGAAGCCCTTGTGAATAAAAGAAGAAATATGCTGCTTTGCTATGTGTTCAATTCAGGGAGAACACAGGCCTCTGTGGCTCCCCCAAGCCTGGCAGTCTTGGCCAATCAATCACAGCGCTCCAATCAAGTTTCAGCGCCTCAGAATCCTTCTTTCTACAGGTGTACTTGACGTTCTCAGAGGATTCACCAAGTTTGTCTTCACTATTGAGTGGGCTTTCATATCTGAAGACCACATAGTATAAAATAGCTATTTTGGATTTGGTTCTTTGTGAATCCTTTGCATATGATATTCTGCATTTCACAAAGCTACTTCAGCCTTTAAAAGTCAAAAGTTAAGACCCAGGGAAGGTGAAAATCGACTTTAAAGTTGCTAGTGGAAGGTGGACTAGGCAGTAGGACTACAGAAACAGGCTTATGGAGCAGGCTGGGTTTCCATAGAAATGAGATGCTGTCAGATCAAAGTCATGAGTAAACTTTTCTGCACTGGTTTTAAGCCTGGAATGAAGTTGGAGAGGGGCATTTACAGACTACGAGGCAGAGTGAAAATTTTGACAGCGAAGCCCTCCAAAGACTCAGCCAATGTCAATGGAGTGGCTCCCCACAAAAATCATGTTGGAACCCCAGATACAGCCTCACGTGCCACAAGCATGCCATGGATGCAAAGCAGTCCAGCTTGGGAATAAAAGTTCTTGTAACTCATTCTGGAAATGTGCCACCTTAAGAAACTCTTCAGGGCCGGCCGTGTGGCGCGTTGGTTAAGAGTTGGCTTGGGAGCGCCGGCTCTGAGCAGCAGGACTGCAGTTCAGATCCCACATGAGGGCCAGTGACACTGCCCTCTACAGCTAAGATGGTGAACAACAGCTCGACCTGGAGCTGGGCTGCCATGAATTGCCAGTGATGGCATAGGCAGCCGGCAGCTGACATGAGCTGCCGTGAGCCACCATGAGCGGCCGTCCAGTGGCCGGCGACTGATTGCCTCACCCGGGAAGAGCGCAATGATAATACTAACATGGGCCAGTGAAGCGACGTCCTCCACAACTAGACTGAAGAACAAAAGGACAGCAACTTGTCTGTTCCCCTCCCCCAATCCCCCAATAAAATCTTTAAATAAATAAATAAAAAACCTTCATCAGCTCAGTGGTACTAATTTGGGGTCTTGGAGTTTAATGAAATACAGTACCACACTTTGAGGGCTTAAAGCCTCCAATTTATTGGAGACTTACTTAAGAAAGCCAAAGATGTGATACTGCTCAGGTGGAAAGGTTCAGCCTGGGGTCTTCTGGGAGCAGTACCCACGAAGCTGCAGCCCCTGAATCAGAGCCTTTGTTCTCCAGCAGCCTGTCAGTGGTGTAGGGCACTTTTGCTCCCACTTTCCCTTGGGCACATGTGTAAGCTGGTGAGCCTCTGGTGGCTGCCTTCCAGCTGGAGCAGAAGCAGCTGAAAGGAAGTGTGGCTTTGCATGGAGGGCTGGGGTAGTTTGGAAGAAGACCCATTCTGTTTTTTGCCTTTACCTCCTCATGGCAGGAGGGATTGGACTCCTATCCAGCTAAATGGCTGGAAAATCTTCTGCCAGAAGCCCTGGGTTTTGCTTTGATGCAACCCATCATGAAACAGATGGACTTGCAGAAGCAAAGGTATCATTGTTACTTTATCAATTGCTCAAAAGGGTAAGAACTCATAGATTTATAGAAATTGTAGAGCTGGAGAGGACTAATGAAGGTTTTATTTAATCCTTTCATTCTGTAAGAGAAGAAAGATATTTGGCATGCTAATGTGCTTATTACCTGGCCAGGCCTAGGGAGAATGGCGGTACCATCCCCTCTCAGCATGGGAAGGAGCCCTGAATAATTACCTCGTGGGGGTCCATGGTCTTAAATCTGAATCTCAATCAGATTTGAGTCATCTGAGCCCGTGGTATGGGGCTTGCTGGCAGGTTATTTCTGGTAGTAAGTAAATGCAAGGTCTGGCTGTATTTCACACTTCCTCCTGGACAGTAATTAGGGTGTGTACTAGTTTTCTATCGCTGTAACAAATTATGACCAAATTAGGGCCTTCAGCCAATACAAATTTATTATCTTACAGTTCTAGATGTCAGAAATCTGAAATGGGTCTCCTGGGGCTGAAACAAAGGTGTTGGCAGGGCTGTGTTTATTTCTAGAAGAACCTGTTTCCTTGACCTTTCCAGTTTCTAGAGACTGCCCACATTCCTTGGCTCATGGTAGTCTTCTTCCCTCTTCAAAGCCAGTAGCATTTGTTCAAGTTCTAGTTCTCACAACACATCACTCTGACCTCCTCCTTGACATTCATCTTCTACATTTAAGGACCCTTGTGACTTCAGTGGGCGTACCCCCACAATCCAGGATAACCTCCCTAGCAACTTTAATTCCATCTGCTGCATTAATTCCCCTTTGCCGTGTAACCTACCTTATACACAGGGCCCAGGAAATAGGATGAAGGCATCTTTGGGGGATTCATTATTCTGCCTACCACAGGGCATCCCCAGAGACAGTCCCTATGCATTCCTTTGACATCCATAGTCTTGACCTTTGAAGATTTGAAAGTTCTCGGTTTCAACTATTTGAGAGTGAAAATCCATGACATACAATCATTTGCCACTTTCCTTCTATGCTACTGTGCCAAAGCTAGTACCTTCCCAGTGAGTGAGCCTAGCTTACCTCCCAGCTGCAACGTCACAACCCGCCTTCATTGATCTCATTTAATGATGCTTAGATGAGGTCTCACAAAAACCCTTTTAAATTGATATTATCATTCTCAGGTTTATGGTGAGAAACATATGTGATAATGATATTTCTAAATTCGAGGATTATTTTCGTATTGCCCACAAAAATGTAAAGGTTTTATTTTCTTAGTGGACCCATGCTCCCTTGTGTACTTGTCTTTAAAAAATCCTTGGCCACTAGAGGGAGACAACTCTTTGAAGAACTGAGGCCATTTCTCATGTCTTTGGGTATAGAGAGATAAAAAATGCTGTTAAAAATAATGTTTAAAAATGGTATCCAGGCTGAACTAACACCTGGACAATGTAGACCTCAGTGAACAAATTTCGCCATCACCCCACGGCTCCCTCTTGCATAGTCATACATGACATTCAAAGTAAAGGTCTTTTTAACCTAACCATTGGCAGCTTGACATTATAAAACCAAAACCAAAACCAAAACCAAAACCTTCTCTATCTTTTGTCCCTCAAGGGAAACTTTGTGGAAAGAAAACCCAATAAATTGTCAGAATTGTTACTATATAAAAACACAGAATCCCCGGGCTGGCTGAGTGGCTCGGTAGGTTAAGAGCTCACTCAAGAGTGCAAGCTCTGAGCAACAGCAGTTCAAGTCCTGGCCCGAGCTGAGTTGCCATTGAGCAGCCAACAGGTGGCAGGATGGCTCAGCTAAAATATGTATATATTTTATTTTATATATTATATATATTTATATATATATATATATAATAAAACAAACAAACAAAAAAAACACAGAATCCCAAAGATTTTACTCCTGTAAGTCAGTGCTGTTGTGTAGGGTCTAAAACAGTGGCCATTGCTTACCCAGACAAGCCCTGTTGTGAGCATGTGTAGTCTGACAATACTGTTCTGATGTGGGAACCAGGGTACGTTTTTTTCTGTTAGAGAGTTCAGGGCTCCCTGCACAGATTTCCTCCTGGCATCTCATAGCTTAAAAAAATACAACTTCAGTAGTAAAGAGGTTGCTTTCTGTGAGGTGCAGTGTCTAATATGGTAGTCGTGTACAGCCAGTAGAAGCAGTATGGAGAACTACCAGCCACAGGTGCCAAATAGCCAAGTCAGGAAGACAGTGAGTGCAGGCAGGGCCCGGTAGGAATGACACAGAGTGACAGACATTAGCCTAATGCTTTGTGCGACATATCTCAGACAGGGAAGGGTTCATTAGATAATAACATGTGCCCTCCTCTCCTCCGTCCCTTACATTTAGGCAGAGATTCTGATTCCTCTCTGGAAGCGTCACCACTAAACCCACTGCAACTAATTGGGGATGTGCTGTATGGCTTATGTGTTCTGAGGAGGTAAAGGAGTCTAACTATGACCGTACATTTATAATGTACCTTGGAGAAACTAGTTATTATTTTATCACCATGCTATACAAACAGAAAACAGGATAGATAAATGTAAAACTATGTGGAGATCAAAGCCATCACAAATAAAATACATATTCCTTTACAATATAGATGGATATACGGAAACAGTACCTGAGGACTAGGCACATTTCCTTGCCATAACAGAGACCCCCAAATAGAGTAGCTTACGTGAAATAAAAAAATACATTTTCTTTTTCTCATGTAAAGTTTCAAAGGTAAGGGGATGGTTTGGGGATGGCAGGCTGGCCTTGCTGCTCCAGATCTTTCAGGAACCCAGGCTGGTGGGACGCTCTGCTATAGAGCTCCTAGCTCTGAACCCAGTGTGGCTGTCCTTGTCATCCCCTTTTCTCATTCCATGAGAAGGGTAAAGAAGAAGTGCAGAGTGAATGGTTTTGCCTTTAAGCCGATGTAACTTCCTCTCATATCCCAAATCTAGTCACATGGCCTCTTTTGCCTACAGGGGGTAGGGAAGTGGGGTCTCTAGCTAGGATGCACTATGCCCAGCTAAAACTCCAAAGAAGAGGAAACTAGATATGAGGGGAGAGTTTGGAACTGCCACAGTCAACATTTTTGGCCACAAACTTACTCATGCACACCCTTCTTCACATGGAGAATAAATACACCTGTTCCCAAAGGAAACAAGCCAGAGTCCTATCCAGTTCACAGTCCAGGAACTCTGGGCAATGGAAAGTCCTTTAAACAGTTCCAACTGGGGCTCCTCGTGGTCCAACAACCCATACACCAAAAGACGAGTTGTCCACCTCGCACCTCCTTCCATTGCACCACGGTGGAGTAAGAACAAGATCACTAGAGTACAAAATCCCATTCAGGAAATGGAAGGAGAGAAATACCCAGCAGCCTCAGTCCATGGCTGTTCTCAGGTCCTGCAGGACCTGAAGGCTTCAACAGGGCAATCTCCCTGTCATGGGAGGCCATGAGTTCTGTGAGTAGCCCACCTGGCATCTCCAGCTAGTCTCTGGCAGGAACTCCCTTGTCCATCATCTTCCCTGGCCCCTGATTCTTCTTCTAGAAGGTTCTTTCTTGTCCAGTCACCTTTTTGACCACATTGGAAGCAGGTATGATGCCTGCCCTTTGTTCAGCTATACGGTGCTCACCACCACTTCCTACCCAGGCGGTTTCAAGGGCCTGGGAAATGATTTTATGGGTTTGAAATGCTACAGGCTTTTGCAGGCCAGGTTTGCAGTTTCTTTGGCAATATGATTCTCTTAAAAACATAAAAAAATGTCAATCTATTTTATTCTGTCAATTTCATGAGCAAGTAACCACAGCCAAGGACCTGGACTGGCATGTAATTATTTTGCCTGCAGATTCTGGTCTTCTAATTATTGTCCTCAGAGCTCAGCTCACTTACCCCGCTTGCTACCAAACAGCACTTACCTTGAAACCATCAAAGACAATGAGCTTGAGTGGGGAGACAACCTCCTTCATTGCCTCTCCCACAGCAAACTCGTTGCTTCTAAGATGACATTGCTTCTAGGCCTTTTTGGTGAACAAAGCTATCAGTTTAAAAAATAATAATAGGCCCAGCCGAGTGGCGCGATGGTTGAGAACTGGCTTGGGACGCCAGAGGGCCCCGGTTCGAATCCCACATATGAGGCCAGTGACACTGCCCTCTACAGCTAAGATGCTGAACAACCACTCGACCTGGAGCTGGGCTGCCTTGGGTAGCCAGCGACGGCGTAGGCTGCAGCCCCTGTGGCAGTGGGTTGCCATGGGCTACTGTGTGTAGCCAGCAGCCAGCGTGAGCGGCCAGCAGCCGCTGTGAGCGGCCATCCAGAAGCTGGCGACTGATCTGCCTCACCCGGGAAGAGCGCAATGATGGTGCCAACTTGGGCCAGTGAAGCAACATGCTCCACAAATAGACTGAAGAACAAAACGACAGCAATTTGTCTGTTCCCCTTCCCCCAATTCCCCAGCACTGTTCCCATCCCCCAATTCCCCAATTAAAAAATCTTTAAAAAAAATAATATACAAGGATTTTTATTGACATTTTCTTTTCTATTTTTATATAGCATGAATTTTTACTTAGCATCTTTGCTTTTATTATAGTATCTCTTTGCTAGCTGACCTCTATTATTTAATTTCTAGTGCTATTAGAACCTAATATTTTTGAGCCAATATTCTTTGGTAGGTTATGGGTTTCTAGAAATTTGGCAATTTCTTCTGTTTTCCTCTATTAACATTAACTTATTCAGGGTATCTTATTTAATTTTTGATCACTACTGTATCTGTACTTATGTCTCCTTTTTCATTTTGATTATTGTTTGTGTACACACTGTCTTTCCTTCTCTTTTTTGTTTTGAATTTGCCAACCTTCGGTTTTGTTGGTCGCCTATGTTTTATGTGCATTTTCTATTTCTTTAATTTTGGTTCTTATTTTTATTTATTTATTTTTCTTTTTATTGTGGTTATGCTGTTGCTCTAGTTTTGATTTCTTTAGTTGGATACTTAACTCATTAATTTTCAGCTTTCTTATTTTATAATGTACATATTTAAAATTATATATTTCCCTTTAAATACAATTTTAGCTGCATCCCACAGGTTTTATCATATAGTATTAATATTACCATTTTTGCTCTAAATATTTTCTAATTCTCATTATGATTTCTTCTTTGTCCATAAATTATTCAGTGTTTCTTAATTGCCAAATATACATGATCCTGAAAGTTGTCATTAAAAAAATATAAAAATTTATCTTTTTACTGTTGATTTAAAATTTAAATAGATTGTGGCCAGAGAATGTGGGCTCTATGGTAGCAAATTTCGAAATTTGTTCAGTGTTTTATGATCCTTTTTACATAGATATTCCAGGTGTGCTTGCACTACTTGAGAGTGTAAACTGGGGCTCAAAGTCACCTGAGGGTGGTTTTTGCTTTTTTTTTTTAAGTGGTAATCTTTCATCAATTATTTAGGGTCCTAACTTTATGATTCTATTAGACTCCTCACTCCTCATTTCTATCTGGCTTAGGATTTGTCTCTTATTCCTTGCTGGGAGTGAAACTTTAAAAAGCAACCTTGGAGGTCACCAGTTTGGTAAATGTGCTTATGGTGAGAAATGACTTTAGTGCTCTGATCAGCCTGGCTTCTTCTTGTTTCAGGCCCCAATCATTCTTTCTTTCTTGAGAAATTATTCATGCATTTTTAAAATATTTTATGGAAATCCCTTGGTATTTTAGCTGTTTTTATCAAGCAGGTAAATCTTGGTAATTTAGATCATCGTATTTCTAAAAATGACATCTCCATCAGGCTCTTTAAAGATTTTGTTTACTACAATTCTATAATCAAATTTAAAATAAAACCTCAGTTGCAAGCAATGCACACTGACTAGAATATACATTCTTTTTGATATGTATATGTAGCTCTTTTATAACATAAGATCAGAAAGTGCTGCACAAATGTTGCAGAATGACATCATTTGGTGTTCAAAAATAGTTACTGTTAATAAAAGAATCACACACACACACCCAAAGTCACTGTTTTCAATAGCCTAAACCATCCCTGTGATTCATATTTTCAAATTGCTTCAATCCATGGATCTCTCCATAGAATGGGCTCCCAACGACTGGATGTTTTGGGTCAGCCCCTTGCAATTAGGGGACAGTGTGGGTCAAACCAAGACCAAACTCTGCTGACTGGACAAACACAGGTCTAGAGACTGTATTCATAGGTGATCTGGGCCACTCTGGCTTCCCTTGAACCCATTCCCGCAGACACATAATTAATATTCTTTAAAATTTCTCAAGGAAGGAAACTGGAGATTGCTTTCTGATGCCCAGTAGTGAGACCCTGGGCAGAAAAGAGGTACTTAGTGGCTGTTGGTGTAAAGATCAGAGTCTCCCTCAGACCCTCTTATGAAAAGGGGAGTTCATTAAAAGGATACTGTGAATTACAAATGGAGCTCACCAGGACCCAATGCAAGAATAGGACTGGCTACGCCCTCTTTATCTCTTTTATGGACACACAATCCCCCCCACATATATCTCTGCTTCTCTCTATCCATTTGCTCCTCTCTACCTAGTGCAAGTGCCAGTTCTCAGCGGAGGGGATCTCATGGTCATGCTCATGGTGTTCTATGAGGCCTGTCACAGGCTATTGGATTAGCTGCCCCTTGGGTCAACCAGCTGTGGTTAAGCCATACGACAGAATCAACTGATGCAAGAATGGCTAACATAAAGCCTGCTCTCTAGCAGGGGCTGGGGGTTGAGCAAAGCTACAATAGACGAGAATACATAGAAGGGCTTGGCCTGTCCCAAGAGTGGACAAATGCCTATTGCTGAGATTTAAACTATATCCTGCCGAACAAAGGTAGTTGGTAATTATATGTTAATTGACAATCATGTACATTTTTATTGTTTTACAAATGAACAATTCATTCCTCCCTCATGCTGGGGTCTGGCCCCCCTTACCTTCTCCAGCTTCCCAGGGTGCTGAGCATTTTATTAGGACATAGGGAGGGCCTGTCCTTTCTAACTTTCTAACAATGCTCTACACTGACAAGGCCTCCCCAGGCCCTTTGGAGTAAGAGCAAAGTATACATCCTTAATACACGTAGAGTTTTCTTCCAAACATAAAGTTTATGCCCCATCCACTTCTGGAATTCAAAAAGCTCTGAAAACTTAAAGATTTTGGTAACTTACTTGGGGAAAATCCTGATTCTACCTGCACTCACTGGGTGGCATACACTCACCTTGATCTAATGTGAGGCTACTTATGTCTTTATTCATTCCACTTCACGTGAATGTATATTCAATTTTCTGTAGAAATACTAACCAACTTGATTATTGGGTCACGCCTGTTGCAAGTGTTTAAGTCATACACTCTCTACACACCATGTTACCATTTCAAATCAGAAAAACACCTCAATTCTAAGATGTAGCTGGCCCCAAGAGTTTCAAAGAAGAGACAGTGCACCTGAATCATTAAAAGCAAGTAATAAATACATTACAAGCAAATAAACAATAAAAGGGGGTGGAGTGGGAGGAGACACAGAATAAGTAAAGTTGAAATCTAAAAAAGCATTAACGTGGGCGATGATATCTACTCTAGAACCTGGCGTCACCTAACCTTGGTGTTCTGTCAGGCAAATTCCCATCCTTATCTGACACTCAGCTTTCTCTTCTCCAAAAGAAAGAGATTATGATTGGATTATTTCTACAATCTCTTCTATGTTTACAAGTCTATAATTATGTGACCCTAGTTTCCTATTCCAAAGCAGTTCTTCCCACCTGGCAGAAACCAAGGTGTAGCAGTTCTTTGTCAAGGCATTTTCAGTTTACGTGCTACTGTATTTCCCCTTCATGTTTCACATAGTTAATGTAAACTCAAATGTATTCCTTTGACTAACCACTTTTCAGTTTTCTTTAAAAAATTGAGTTGTTTCTATTGGTTTTATGTGCGTTTCTACATTCAACTTTTGTGTAATTATTAAAGAATCCATTTTACTTCCCGCTACATATATGATGATTTCTGTTCATCCAGCAAAGACATGAAGAGAGAACATTAGCTCATTTGTAAAAGCATACTTGAGCCAGGATTCAGAATTGCTCATTCTTGACAGATGTGCTGAGATCACTTCCCCAGTTCTATTTTGAAGATAAAGTTCCTTTGTTACCTTGGATCATGGTTTGAATTAGGTTAACTTCCCTCTTTTTTTTTTCTGATTTATATGATGAGGTGATTGCTTAAAGATGGCAATTCTCCTATAGTACCAATCTTGACAAATGGCACCACTCTATCATCTAAGGCAGAACCTTGGAAATCATGCAAGACCCTTCCCTCTCCCTTACCACCCACACGTTCAATTAATCACCAAGGCCTGCTGAGTTTTTAAAAGTTGTAATATGTTTTTTGACCTACAGAAAATCCGAGAGCATAATATCAACAACACCCATGTATCAACCCTCAGGTTTGTGAAACTGTAGCATTTTGTCATATATATATATATATATATATATATATATATATATATATATATATATATTTCAGGTTTTTGTTTTGTTTTTTTTTAACAAATAGAACATTACAAAGTTAAAACCCCCAGCTGCCTCTGTCTGATTTCATTCTTCTCTTTCCTCTCCAGAAGAAACCTCAATCTTCATTTTGGTGTTTATAATTTCCATGGTGTTTGTACTATTATTATATAGAGTACTGTGCTGCATGTTTTTATGTTACTATTTTATGCTGCAGGTATCCACACCTATAACTTGTTTTTCTCACTCAACATAGTGCTTGAGATCTATTCAAGAAGTAGACATTTAAGCCTGGTTTATTCTTTTGAACAGCTATATAGTGTTCCTTTAAATGAATATTGATGTCACTTATTCACACTCTTGTTAATGGACATTTAGATTGTTTCTAATTTTTATTTTTTACCATTACAGACACTGCTGCAATAAATATTCGTGTGCCTATCCTCTTGTACAAGCATATATATGAGAGCTTATCTAGGGAACAGTGGACTGTAGCACTAGTGTCCACACACTAGAGTGGCACAGTGGTGTCCTTTGAATGGATACAAGTGTGTCAAGATCTTTATCTCTGGTCCTGGTGGGGCAGGTGGATGGGACCTGAGCCATCAGGACCATCTGGGCTCTGGGCTTGAGTGGGCTCCTCCACTTAGCCAATGAGCAGTATCTACCCATTTATACAGTATCTACTAGATGTCAGGCACCATACAGAAAGGGACTTGCTTTCCATAAATTAACTCATCTGATATTCATGATAATCCTCTGGTTCCTTGAGCATTTCCTTACTTTCTGGCTCTCTTATCAATTTTAACATTCACCAGTGGCTGTTGCCTGCAACAGTTATTTCTATAGAGTTCTAATGGTGATTTTCTATTTCCCCCCTCAGTTTACTCAAGACAAACTAAAGATAGTTGGGGTTTATTATATTTTCTTTTACACAGGCTTTGATTCTTTCCCCTGATTTCAAAATTGAATGGATTCTCCCCACAGATAAGGCAATAAAAGAAACCTGGGCTTGAATTTCAATTTGACACCTCAGGCTAGTTGATGTCAAGCCTCTCTGAACCTTGATTTCTTTGGTATCACAGGTATATAAATACCTACCTTACAAAATTATCAGAAGATCTAAATGAATTATTGCATGTAAGATTCTTAGTATCAATGGAGATGAAGATAATCATTCTTGCTTCCACTTGCACTATTACCGCCTCCACACACCTTCCAGAGCCTGCTTTCTACAATGCAAATCTGGTGATGATGTGATTTTTCTCAGGCTTGTCTGTTGCTGCCTGTCATTGTCAGCGGTGGTTCCCAAGCCTGGCTTTTGATCAGAATCATATGAGGAACCTTAAAAGACATGTATTAACCCAGGCTTACCGACTGGAATTTTGGTGGGGAGTTTAGCCCTTACTGTACTCTAGAGAGGTGAGACCAGGGGTCCACCACAGTAAACATGAGCCTGGGGCTCCCTCTGAAGGCCAAAAGTGGGTTCTCACTCAGTGATTGCTGATAATAATAAAGAGAGGATACCTGCTCCCCACCACAAAATAGCAAGGTAGTGCCGAAGCATGATATTTGGAATCAGGCTAACAGTTTCTAGATATTCCACTTAGTATCTGTATGATCCTGCTTAGTCAGCTGCCTTTTATATAGGGAGTGTGTTCTTGAAGACCTTTTTAATATAAAATGTGCACTTACTTTAAAATGTGATAAAAACTACTTATCTA
>NW_017731831.1:363568-365758 GCF_001890085.2 Hipposideros armiger
ATTTCATCACTTTACATTTTATTCTTTATACCTGACTTTTCCCCCTTCATAAATGAAAAAAAGTCTCAGCAGTTTAATTCCATGTAAACATCCTACCCCTGTATTTTAAGCTACTGGTTTTATATCTTTTAATTCTTCATAAGTTATAAATTATAAATCCTATCATAATATTTTTATTTTTAATTTAAACTGTTGGTTTTTTAAGTATGTTGTGAAAAGAAAAATATGTAATCTTCAATATTTACCCACATATTTACCATTTCTGGTGCTCTTTATTCTCTTCCTATAGATCTTAATTTTCATCTTGTATTATTTCCCATTTAACCTAAAGGATATTCTTCTGCATTTCTTGTGTACAAATATATTGATGACTAATTTTCTTAGCTTTCATTTATCTGAAAATGTCTTTACTTCATCTTAATTTTAGAAGAATGTTTTCCTGTATCTAGAACATATTCCATAGAGTTCCAATCCTTTAAAATGTATTAAGATTCAAATTCCAAGGCCTGACCAGAGAGGGGGCAGATGGGACACTCGCCTTGGCCAGGGATTGGTTGCAAGAACGTTGAGGAGCTAAGACTACCAACTTCTAGGAAAGGTGTTGGTTGACATGGGCCAACAAGGGCCAACAGAGGCTGACGAAACTGGGATGGATTAATAGGATCATCGAACATTGACGTTGACCAACACGGGCTGATGTGGCACCACTTTTGAATCTCATTGATTTGATAGCTGGAAAGGACCTTAAAGCTTCCATCTCTTTTCAGAGGAGAAAACTGAAGCATGGAAAGGCCACTTTCTCAGAATCACACAATTGTATAGTGCCAGATTCAAGGCTCTGGAATCGTGTCTTCTTTCTCCCAGGACTCATTCCTTCCATCTCACGTGCCTCTCCATGGAGGCAAAGCACCAGAGTGCTAAGAGATCTGGGCAGCACATTCTTGAGAACTCATGCATGTTCTGANAGATGGTGGAGTAGGTAAATGTTGTGCTTTCATCCTCTTATGACCACATCAAAATTACAACTAAATTACAGAACAACCATTATTGAGAATTGCCTGATATAGCTGAACAGAAGTCCTGTAACTAAGGACATACAGAAGAAGGCACCTCCAGCCTGGTAGGAGGGGCAGAGGTGCAGAACAGGCTGGTCCCATACCCACATGTGGTGGTTAAAAATCGGGAGGGATACCTCAGTTGCCTTTTCATTTTGTTGATTGTTTCTTCTGCTGTGCAGAAGCTTTTTAGTTTGATGTAGCCCACTTTTTTATTTTTGTTTTTGTTGTTTGAACTTTTGTTGTTATAGCCAAAAAAAAAAATATCACCAAGACCAATGTCAAGAAGTTTTCTCCTTGGGGTTTTATAGTTTTGGGTCTTAAATTTAAGCCTGTGATTTGTTTCAAGGCAGTTTTTATGAGTGGTGTAAGATAGTGGTCAGTTTCATTCTTTTGCCTGTAAAGTTACAGTTTTCCCATCACCATTAATTGATGAGACTATTCTTTCCCCATTGACTATTCTTGACTCCCTTGTGAAATATTAGTTGATTGCATATGCGTGAGTTTATTTCTGGGCTCTTACTGTTCTGTTCCATTTGTCTATGTGTCTGTACTAATACCACACTGTTATAGATTACTATAACTTTGAAATAAAGATTCAAGTCAGGAATTGTGATGCCTCTAGAATTGTTCTTTCTCAGGATTGCTTTGGCTATTCAGTCTTTTATAGCTCCATATGAATTTTAGGTTTTTAAAATTTTTGTGAAAAATGTCATTGGAATTTTGATAGGGATTGCATTGAATCTATAGATGGCTTTGGGTAGTACGGACTTATTTTATTTTTTTTAGTTGAGTCATCCTGCCACCTGCTGGCAGCTCAGCAGCAGCTCAGCTTGGGCCGGGAATTGAACCAGTGACCGTGTTGCTCAGAGCTTGCACTCTTGAGTGAGTTCTTAACCAACTAAGCCACTCGGCCAGCCCTAGTATGGACTTTTAACAATATTAATTCTTCCAATCCATGAAGTTAGAATATCTTTCCTTTTATTTGTCTTCTTCAATTTCTTTCATCAATGTCTTATAATTTTCAGTCTACAGATGTTTTGCCTCCTTAGTTAAATTTATTCCTAAATATTTTATTATTTTTGATGGTATTATTAAATGGAATTTTTAAAATTTAATTTTCAGATAATTCATT
>NW_017731831.1:372274-374452 GCF_001890085.2 Hipposideros armiger
ATAGTTGTTACCATATTATGGACTATATTCTCTATGCTTTACTTTACATCCCCATAACTATTTTGTAACTACCAATTTGTACTTCTTAATCCCTTTATCTTTTTCACCATGTTCCCCAGCCCCCTCCCATCTATCACCCTAATAGATCTAGTACCCATCTGATACCATACATAGTTATTACAATATTATTGGCTATATTCTTTATGCTATACCCTACATCCCCATGACTACTGTGTAACAACCAATTTGTACTTCTTAATCCCTTCTGCTTTTTCACCCACCCCCTCAAACCCCCTCCCATCTGGCAATGATCAAAATGTTCTCTGTATCTATGAGTTTGTTTCTGTTTTGTTTATTTTGTTCTTTAGATTCCACATATAAGTGAAATCACACTGCATCTGTCTTTCTCTGTTTGACACTCCTCTCAGCATAATACCCTTCAAGTCCATCCATGCCACACAGATGGCAAGAACCCATTCCCTTTCATGGCCGAGCAATGCTCCATTGTATATATGTACCATTTCTTCTTTATCCATTTATCCATTGGTGGATGCCTAGGCTGTCTCTACATCTTGGCCATTGTAAATAATGTTGCAATGAACATATGGATGCACATGTCCCCTCAAAGTAGCATTTTGGGTTTCTTCAGGTAAATACCCAGAAGTGAGATTACTGGGTCCTTCTTTGTCTCTTGTTACAGTCTTTGTTTTAAAGTCTATTTTGTCTGGTATAAGTATTGCTATCCCAGCCTTTTCTGTTTTTTTTTTTATCTCCATTTTCATAAAATATCTTTTTCCATCATTTTTCTTTCAGTCTGTGTGTCTTTGAATCTGAAGTGAGTTTCTTGTAGGCAGCATATGTAAGAGTTTTGTTTTCTTATCCATTCAGCCACCCTGTGTTTTTGATCACAGCACTTAATACATTTATATTGAAAGTAGTTGTTGATAGATATGTATTTATTGCCATTTTATTATTCATGTTTTTGACATTTTTTTTTTCATCTTAAAGAAGGCCCTCTAACATTCCTTGTCATACTGGTTTGGTGGTGATAAACTCCTTAACTTTTTCTTGGCTGGGAAGCTCTTTTACTGTTGTTTGATTTTAAATAACCTTGCTGGGTAGAGTAATCTTGGTTATAGATCCTTGCTTTTCATCACTTTGAATATTTTCTGCCAGTTCCTTCTGGCCTACAAAGTTTCTGTTAAGAAATCATCTGACAATCTTATGGGAGCTCCCTTATAAGTTACTAGTTGCCTTTCTCTTGCTGCTTTTAGGATTTTTTCTTTGTCTTTAAATTTTACCAATTTAATTATAGTGTGCCTTGGTGTGGGCCTGTTTGGGTTCATCTTGTTTGAGACTCTCTGAGCTTCCTGGGCTTGTATGTCTATTTCCTTCACCAGGTTAAGGAAGTTTTCAGTCATTACTTCTTCAAATAGGTTCTCAATCCCTTGCTCTCTCTCTTCTCCTTCTGGTACACTTATGATGTGAATGTTGTTATGCTTGATGTTGTCCCAGAGGTTTTTTTAAGCTACCCTCGCTTTTTTATTCTTTTTTCCTTTTTCTGTTCCAATTGGGTGTTTTCTGCTACCTTGTCTTCCAAATCGCTGATTCAGTCCTCTGCTTCATCTAGTCTGCTGGTGATTGCTTCTAGTGCCTTTTTCATTTCAGTTATTGTATTCTTTGCTTCTGACTGGTTCTTTTTTATGGTTTCTATGTCCTTTTTAAATGCTTGCTATCTCTTTGTTGAAGTTCTCACCAAGTTCCTTGAGCATCCTTGTAACCATTGTTTTGAACTCTGTATCTGGTACATTGCTTGCCTGCATTTCGTTTAGTTCTTTTTCTGGATTTTTCTCCTGTTCTTTCATTTGGAATATATTTCTTTGTTGCCTCACTTTGGCTGCCTTTTGTGTTTGTTTCTATGTATTAGATAGATCTGCTACATCTCCCAGTTTTGCCAGGTGGCCTTATGTTGTAGGTGCTTTGTGGGGCCCAATAGCATAGTTCCCTGGTCACCTGCATGTGGTGCTCCAGGAGTGTCCCTTTTGTGGGTTGTGTGTGTCCCCCCTGTTATATTTGAGCCTTGATTGCTATTGGTACATCAATAGGTGGGATTGACCCTCAATCTGACTGGCTGTGGGGTTTGGCCACATCCACAGCTTATGGGCTGCTGTGCAGGAG
>NW_017731831.1:375547-407192 GCF_001890085.2 Hipposideros armiger
CTGCCCATGTCTCTGAAGTTCCCTGAGGCACTGTCTCTCCACTGGAGCCCAGGGTGAATGCCTGGGGATGAGAGAGTCTGTGTGCGAGCCCTTTATGAGGACATTTGGGTTTCCCACAGCCTCCTGTCCCACCCAGATGGTCAGAATCCCCACTGTTTTTCACAGCCAGATGTTGCGGGACTCCTCTTCTCAGCACCAGTACTCTGGGCTGGGGAGCCTGGTGTGGAGGGCTGGGTTCCCTCACTCCTCAGGGGAAAACCTCTGTGGCTAAGATATCTTTCCCAATTTTCATCCGCCATGCAGAGGTTTGGACCCATTTTTTGTCTCAGCCCCTCCTACTAGCCTTGATGTGGCTTCATCTTTGTATCCTTTGTTACAAAACTTCTGTTCAGATAGACTCCAGATGGTTCTATAATTTAGTTATAATTTTGATGTGTTCATGGGATGAGGCAAGCACAATGTTTATCTACTTCTCCATCTTGGATTCTTCCCATGCCTATATTTACTTAGGTGCTTAAATGTATAATCAAATTTGAAAGTGTTAAGTTGACTTCTCCCCTTTTATAGAAGCAATATTGTGAACAGAATATGTCTAGAAGGGCTCATGTTTATGTGCAAGTGTTTTTTGGTAATATTTGTCTTGCACCTTCTGAGTGAATGTGAAGGCTTAGAGCAAGATTACAGGCTGGGAGATGCCAGGTCATGAAGCTGGTATCACCTCCACTGTTTTGGAACTTAGTCAGGGCTAGGTTTAGACTATTTCTCCCAATATCCATGCTAATTTTTCTACCTGATCTTGAAAAATTCCTTTTATTTATTTTTTGTTAAAAAAATGGAAGGGGCCGGCCGAGTGGCACGATGGTTGAGAACTGGCTTGGAACGCCAGAGGGCCCCGGTTCGGATCCCACATATAAGGGCCAGTGACACTGCCCTCCACAGCTAAGATGCTGAACAACAGCTCAACCTGGAGCTGGGCTGCCGTGAGTCGCTGGTGATGGCGTAGGCTGCAGCCCCTGTGGCAGTGGGTTGCCATGGGCTACCGTGTGTAGCCAGCAGCCAGCGTGAGCGGCCAGCAGCCGCAGTGAGTGGCCATCCAGAAGCCGGCGACTGATCTGCCTTGCCCAGGAAGAGCGCAATGATGGTGCCAACTTGGGCCAGTGAAGCAACGTCCTCCACAACTAGACTGAAGAACAAACGGACGCCAATTTTTTGGTTCCCCTTCCCCAATTCCCCAGCACTATTCCCATCCCCCCAATTCCCCAATAAAAATCTTTAAAAAAAAAAAGGAAGAATATAACGATTGGGAATTGTACTTAAATATATGGTTTGAGCATTTGAGCATTTTACAAACCAACAAAAGAATCATACTAGATCCTTTTGGTCCTAAAAAATATGATGTTTTAGGGTTCCTCAGAATTCATAAGTGAGGCTATAATCTCACTTCATTACGTGAATTGTTGCCCAAAAGACATAAATCCATGGGCTTTCTTCTCTTAAGTAATGAGAAAGGATAAGTTATTGGAAAGAATCCTAACCTTGGAGCTGGAAGACCTTGGTTTAATCCTTGCAGGGTCAAGATGATGCTGGAAGACTTGGAGCAAGCTATTGCACTGCCCTAAACTTCAGTTCTCTTAGCTTCTGGGTCCTAGGAAACCAGGATCTCATGTGCTGCCAGATGCAGACATGTAAATAAGCAATTTATAGTTAATTAGAAAGACTTAGGACCTGCACCTCTTAAGAGGCCTACATACAAGAAACTATGAAAATGACTGAAATTCCTAGGGAGGAGAATTTTGTGGGAAGCCGCATGGATGGTGGTAGAAAGTGAACAGTCACAGGATTTGTAAGGAACCTTGGAAATAATCTAGCTCAGTCACTGACATGAAGCTACTGTGGCTGGTTTTATTTTCTCCTTCAAAAGATATTTGCATCAGGACAAATGTGAGCAAAAGTTCCAACAATGATCAAGAAGATCCATCAAACAATTGGTTGCTGGGCACAACAAAATCTTGAAACAGGGTCTTTCACCCAGGAAGCCTACATTCAAGTTGAGGAGGAGAGAGAACATCAGATACCTACTAATATTCTATAATGAATGACAAGGGCTGAATTGTGTCCCTGTGAAATTTGTGTGTTGAAGTCCCCCCAAGTACCTCCGAATGTAACCATATTTAAAGATGCGGTCTTTAAAGAGGTGATTACGTTAAAATGAGGGCCCTAATCAAATATGACCAATATTCTTTTAAGAAGAGAAGGAGACACCTGGGATGAGCATGCACAGAGAAAAGGCTACATGAAGACACAGTGAGAAGGCTGCCATCTACAAGCCAAGGAGAGAGGTCTCACCAGAAACCAAACCTGCCAACACTTTGATCTTAGACTTCCAGCTTCCAGAACTGTGAGAGAGAAATTTCTGTTGTTTGGCCATCCAGTGTGGGGCACTTCGTTACGGCAGCCCTAGCAAACCTAATACACAAAGGACCAATGGGTCGTTTCCTAATATGCTACAGAAGTTCAGAGAAGAGGGGAATTTTCTTCCAGTTTGAGAAATGTGTGAAAGCATTTGGAAGGAGGTGGCTCTGAGCTGGGATAAAGAGCCACAAGCCTGGCATATATGGTTACATCTTACTTTATGCATAAACTGTCTTCCTGAAGATCAACCTGCGTGTTGATCAACTTATTTTGGTTAAAACACAACCACAGTGTAACTGCTACTGGGATGCTTTTTGTTTTAGTCTCTCTTACTGTAGATCTTTTTGTAGGGTTTTTCTGTTTTTGAGTTAAACCCATATTTGATTTAAGTAAAGTTTAACATAAAATCCATGGAAGAAAAGCAGTGATTTTTTTCCAGCTCATGGGTAACCGAAAACATTGGGTATGTTTCAAGGCAGCATAACAGCATCATTTTGCCAAGGCCAATGGCAGTTTTTGTTTATAATTCTTGAACACTTCTTTTTTGTTAAAGTATAGTTGACATAAATATTATATATTTTATAGTGAGTCTACATTTATATACCTTATGATGTGATCACCACAATAAGTTTATTAACCGTCTATCCCCATGCAAAGTTATTATGATATTATTGATGGTATTCCCTGTGCTGTACACTATACCCCGTGACTTATTTATTTTTTTACTATTTCCCTTCACCTTTGTCACCCATTCCTCCACCCTGACTCCTGGGAACCATTAGCTTGTTCTCAATATCTATGAGTCTGTTTCTGGTTTGTTTTGTTTGTTCATTGTTTTTTTTTTATATATTCCACATATAAGTGAAATCATATGGTATTTGTCTTTCTCGATTTTACTTATTTCATTTAGTGTAATACCCTTTAGGTGTTAGGTCCTTACTTCTTAAAAAATGACCTAAGAGACAGAGTTTTCGTTCCAAAGGCTTTATTCAGCCAAGCCTGGTGACCGCCTCACTCTGTAAGAGGAGAACGGCCCCGAGGTCTTGGTGAGTGGAAATTTTATAGGGGCTTGACTTCCGGGAGTTTGAGCAGAAGCAAGTGTACAGAAGCAAAAAAGCAGTTAGTTCTTGCGAAACGTCCTGAGCTAGGTGCAAAAATGAGTTATCTGTAAATTAATCTATTGTTGTAAGCTAGTTCTTGCAAAGAAGAGCTTTACTTTTAGTTATAACTGCATCCTGCTAGCTTAACAGGATGTTTTGTTATGCTCAGTTTGAGTATGACTTTTTTTTATTCCTTAAGGCGGGGGTATTTCTAAAATGAGCCTGTCTGGCCTAAGGTATAGCTTGCTTGGCCTAGGGTCTGGGCCTGGGTCCTTACATAGGTCCACCCATGTTGTCACAAATGGTAAGATTTCATTCTTTTTTTATGGCTGAGTAATAGTCTATTGCATATATGTACCACATCTTTAGCTATTCATCCACTGATGGACAGTCTAATTAAGCATTAGGGGAAAAATGGCCCAGAATTGTCCTGAGTCTAATCTTCACTGAACATAATCTACCAACAGATGAACACATGGTGACATGAGTTTGCTATGCAGTGTGTTATTATCATTTCAACATCTACAAACTATTAAGTAAAGTGCAGGGAGGTTGGATGATTTGCTCTAGACACTGAAGAATGTCAGTAGCAGGCCTGAGATTGGAGAGTGGGCGTCAAAGGCCCAGTTCTCACATGGCAGGGCCCTGACCCAAGTCCTGGAGTGCCCAGGAAGTTGTCCGTGTGATCTCAGATCCAGGGATGGGGGTGTCCCCAAGACCAGTCCAGGAGGCAGCAAGAACCTGAATAAAGGTGCTTTATTAATCTTCTACTGGAATCGAAGCAAAACCAAGGATACTAACTGCTTAGAATTAATATTTGTGTCAACATATTTCCTATTGCAGTCCTAGAAATTACATGTGAAACAAATTCTTCCTAGATACCAAGGACCTAGCCTTCTGAAGTACAAGATTACAGGGTAAGGTATGCTTTTCCTTGCTTTTATGAGAATAGCTGATTTAAATTAAAACCAGCTGTCACTTGAACCAAAGGAACTCAATGCAAAAAGAACTGAGAAATAATGTTTTGAAAAAAGCCCACATCCTCAGCCTTTTGGAGAATTCAGATTTTACTTGGGGGGCCGCCCGTGGACCTCTGCACACCCACAGCACAGGCGGCATGGACACAGCCTCCAGGGCTCCCTCTCCTCTCCTTGCCCGCCCCAAGGTTAGCCTTTGCACAGGTACCTTTGCCCCAGTGTGTTAGCTTCCTTACATTTAGATACCTCCTCTGATACATTGTATCTGGTGTGCCCTCCATGCTTCTTCCCATTCTCTCTGACATAAAGTCCAATCATGCTTTTGTTTTCACCAGTGATCTCCTAGTGGTCAAGGGTCAGTCCTCAGGTTTTGATTTTCGTGCCCAGAAATCGTGTTTGGTGCAGCCTGTGATCCTCCTCCCTGACAGCTTACTCAGGTTTCAGGACTGTCCTATCCTGGTTTCCTCTTATTTTACTGACTACTCCTTGATCCCTTCTATTGGTTTCTCCTCATCTTCCTCACCTCCCTTTCTTCGAGCTGGTGTACTTTCAAGATGGATCTCAAAGCTTCTACTTCTCCCACCTTCACCCCCAGCACCCTGACTGGAGCCAGCACCCTCTATTGCCTAGAGCTTTCTAACAGATCCTGCTCCCGCTCCCACTACCCTCTCTGCCTTATAGTCTATCTCCACATACGCGGTCAGACAACTAAGTTTGCGAACTCATCCTAGAAAAAATGCTGCATACCTCATTGCTGAAGATCACTATGGTCACCTTCAAAGTACTCCACTTGGGAAGCTATGCACAGATGCTAGTGCCTAGTCCACCCTTCAAAGCAATTCTTTAACTCTTTTTTGGGAATGGCCATCAGAGCTTTTGTTGTCGCATTACCCTTGATGTTCTGAATGTCACCAAATTGTCTTCCTTTCAATATTTCCTTTATCTTCAGGTAAAGAAAGAAGTCATTGGGGGCCAGATCAGGTGAGAAGGGAGGGTGTTCCAAAACAGTTATTTGTTTACTGGCTTTAAACTTGCTCATAGTGCCGTGTGAGCATTGTCGTGATGCAAGAGCTCCTTCGGGACCATTTTTGCACACAGCTTTCTCACGCCAAGATTTTTGGTTAAGATTTTCCTAACTGTTTCTCTACTGATGTTTACTTGGTCTGTTATGCTTCTCACAGTCAGCCGACGATGTTGACACACAATTTGATGAATTTTTGCCATGTTTTCTTCAGTGTAAGTGCACAGTGGCAAGTTCGCGAACTTAATTGTCAGATCTTGTATGAACCAGAGTAGTCCTTTTAAAACACACATCTGATCATGTTACTCTTCTGTTCAAACTCTATAGTAGACTATGATTTGACTCCAGGTAAAATCTAAAGTCCTTAGAGAACTTTCCTTGCATGGTCACCTTTCCCTTTTCTGACCTCATTTCTGACCACTATTCCCCTTGTTTCCTTACCTGTTCCAGGCATGTGGCCACCTCAGGACATTTGAACTTACTCTTCCTTCTGGCTGCGATGCTTTTCCCCAGAAAGACCCAACATTTCCTCTCCTGCTTTTCTCAGATCTCTTTCCCATAATCACTGTAGTGGATATGCCTTTCCTGGCCACCCTAAGACCCCACCCCACTCCATCATTTTCTGTTCTCTCGCTCTCCTTATTTTTCATCATAGCACTGATTTGATTATTCTGTCGTCTTCAAATAAAATGTATTATAATGAGGAAGCATTATAATAATGATTAAAACATTCAGAGTTTCAGAGAACTTGATTATTATTTTGATTTTAGATACTCCTAAACTAATGAGGAGAAAAAACCTGAAATTATGCTTTGTTTTATTTAAGCAATTGACAGTTATTTAGGTGAACTGGTTACCTTTTATGTCTAGTAATCTTTTATATCTCCAGACATGTCTATCAATCTCATTTTAAATTTTGACTATAAAGTTGGAGGCAGCAAGAGGGTTGAAAGGAGAGTCCCCAGGAGAAAGGGGGCTATGCCAAGTAAGGGATCAAAGGCTTGGGGTGTTGGAAGTTTAATTAGGACACTAGTTGTCAGCATAGCCTGAGAGAAAGCTTAATTCTAGCCAAGATTGCTGAAGCCAAGAAAGCTGAGTGGACAGTAAAACACGAAAAAGGCAAATGGTTCAGAACCACAACTGTGAGAGGACAGCAAAGGCTAAGTTTTGTGTGGTCCTGACCGTCGGACCCAGGGATGGGTCTGGCAACCTGAAGGGCTGGCAGAGCCATACTGTGTTCTCAGCCTCCATCCTAGATTGCTTAAGTGGCCAGGCTGGCAACACAGGCATCCTTAGATATTTGAAACCATGGCGTGGTGTTATGGGCTGAATTGTGCCCCCGCCCCACCCCCTGCTCCCCAATTTATAAGTTGAAGTCCTAACCCTCAATATCTCAGAATGTGACTATATTTAGAGATGGGGGGGTCTTTCAAAATGTAATTAAATTAAAATGGGGTCATGAGGGTGGGCCCTAATTCAATATGACTGATGTCCTTATAAGAAGGGGAGATTAGGACATAGATAGGCACAGAGGGAAGACCATGTGAAGACAGAAGGAGAAGACGGCCGTCTACAAGCCAAGGAGAGAGGCTTTAGAAAAGATCAGCCCTGCTAGCACCTTGATTTCAAACTTCTAGTCTCCAGAATGGTGAAAAATAAATTTCTGTTGTTTTAGCCACCTGGTCTGTGGTACTTGACTATGACAGCTCTTGGAAACTAATACAGACAGGATGGTGACATTAGGCTGCCAATTGAAGAATGAAGGTTATTTCTTCTTTTTTTTTTTGACAGACCATTTCCACCCCAAAACCTAATTACCAAGGATTTTTGGTGATTCTGCCCTGAAATTGCAGTAGTCATGGTGTATTGGTGGCCAAAGGCTGCTATAACAAATTGCCACAAACTGGATGGCTTAAAACAAGAGAAATTATTCTTTCACAGTTCTGGAGGCTAGTAATCTGAAATCAAAGTGTGGACAGGGCCATGCTATCTAGGGGAGAGTCTGTTTTGTGCCTTTCTCTTAGCTTCTTGTGTTACGAGCAGTCCTTGGTATCCCTTGGTCTATAGATATTTCATTGCATCACTCCAATCTGTGTCTCTTTTGTCACATGGCATTCTTCCTGTGTGTCTCAATATGTGACTCTTCTCTTGTTATAAAGGGTACCAGTCCTATTAAATTAGGCCCCATCCTAATGACCTCATCTTAATTTAATTACAACTGCAAAGACCTTGTTTCCAAATAAGGTCACACTCACAGATACTGAGGGGTAAAACGTTAACCTACCTTTTTGGGGAACACAATTCAACCCACAATATGTGGTACAGTAAAGAGAGCTATGGATTTGCTATGGAAGACCTAATTTCATCTATTCTGTTACTTTTTAACTTGCAGAATTGGAACAAGTTCTCTTGAGTTTTAATATTATTTTTCAGTAGAATAGAGAAAATAAAGTTACCCATTAGGCTTATTGTAAGGCCAGACTGAGAAACTTTGTGTAAAGCCAACATTATAAAAACTGTACATAGTACACATTTTCTCAGTAAGATTAAGCTAAATTATGTTGCAGTAACAAGCTATATCAGAGGCTTAAAACAACTAAAGTTTATTTCTCACTCATGTAGATAGACTTTAAGAAATAACTCTGCCCATTCCCTCTTCATTCTGAAACGCAGGCTGAAAAAGCAACTTCTAAATGAGACATGCTGCTCATGTGGCAAAGGGGAAATGGTAGAACAATGTGATAATGCTTAAAACTCCTGCTCAGAGTTTTCACAAGTCACATCCACTTACATTTCATTGGCCAAAGCAAATCCTATTGCCAAGCGTGATGCCAATAAGTCCAGGATGTATAATCCTCCCACAGAGGGCGCAGGAATTATCTTTAACATTAATGCAATGTGTCACAGACACTCAATGAGTACCAGTTGCATTTTATAAGAAACTTGTGGGTCTTAATGAAAATGAATGGCTTAGAGACGAGTGTCTACAACTCAGGGGAGGGATTTATTATTGGGAGTAATAATGGTCTTGAACATTTCCATGAGAAGATGGATCTGGAACTGAACATTGAAAGATGAGTCGAAAGATTTTTACTCAGAGACGAATTTCGAGCCAGGTCTTAAGAAAAAACTTCTATAAAGGCTGTGATGATATGAGGGACACAGCACAAGCAAAGTCAGAGAAGCATTCACAAGATGGGAAGACGCGCTAAACACCTTCACCACTTGGGTGTTGGTTGGAGAGTTAGAGAGAGATGCATTTTTTTTTAAAGACATTCATTTGATAGAAGCTTTGAAAGCTAAATCAAAGATAATCCAATAAGCTCCTCCTTTCCTCTTTTCCACTTCAAACATTTGAGCATCTATTTTTTATGATGGGCTGTAAATGAGGAACTGAATTTGAAAAGCACCCTTGAGGCAGAATTTGCCGACTGGGTAAGGAGTGAAAGGGAAGAAGGAAAAGGAACGGGGCCTAAATCAAGGCTCTGAGATACTCAGAAGTCTGGGGCTCCAGTGAGGACGGATGAGAAAGCTCGGAGGGCTGTTTATTTGGGGAAGTAAATTTTCACCAAAATAGATTTCAAATTGGAGTAGGGTATATACTTGGAGTTGGCCCTTTTGGGGATCAAAGACAATAGCTTAAAGGAGTGTTCCAGAAAAGTTTAGACTAGCTATGGGGGTAAAAGAGAGACTGGGTACGTGGACCAGTGGACCTTGTACATGAAGCTTCTTGCACGGAGTCACTGCAGTCTTATCTCTGTGCTTGTCACACAACTGGTAGAGTTTATTTCCCACAGACGCACACTTAGGTCTGTCTTCTCCTCTGCATGAACTTCCGCGTAAATGTTGTCACTTACTTCCCAGGGACCCCTAACAACACCTTTCCATTTTTTCTGCTTAAAACAGTGGTCTGTGTAATGAGTCCTGATTAAGTTGCCTAAAGAGGCAGGCTGGGTAGGTGAGGTGTCGGGCAATAGAAGCTGTGAAGGGCACTAACCTGCTCATGCCCTGAGGAAAAGTTGTGTTCCAAGAATTTGCAAAAATAATCTCTCCTGGCACGTCATTATTTCAGCTCCCATCAACAAACCTCTCTACACTGAAGTGCCACTTTTTCAAAAGCATGTTTCTCTTGGCTTCCATGGTGATGAGAGGGAGTTCTTGTTCTATGGCATTCAGCTGCTGGAAACCCACCCCCCTGAAGAAGGGAATGGTTAGGGTAGTGGGTAACGCTTAAAAATGTGGTGAAAGCTTTTGATTATAATAACAGCAAGCCCTTTTTAAAGAAGGTTTACACGCATGGAGCCACTGCCGTCTCCAAACCATGGCTGATTTCTCCCGCCTCACTTCCCCCTTGCCCCATTGTTGATTGATAGGACCATATGCCTCCTGCCAAGGCTTCTGGGAGTTGGTTGAACCATTCTGCTCTCAGTAACTGCTTTATCATGAATGTTATGCCAAAAATGGGTTAAAGGACATTTAAAATTAATTCAGAGGGAGCCTGAGTCAGCATGTTAACATTTATTTCAGAGAGACTTTAAACAACACCTACTCATGTTTCAGAGTCCCCTTCTGTGAATAAGGCCATTGTGTCTGTGTCTCCCAGGCGGGGACCTGCGGCAGGTTTGAGGCTCCTCTGGGTCCTGTGTGCAGCATTTGGCTCTGTTGGATATCAGGCTTGATCATAACCTACTCCTATCTTCAGCCCTTTTCACAGCAAGGAGAAAGGGTATCGCAGAGCGCTTACCGAGCCATGCGTGGTCAGACTCATTTGGACAAAGGGCTGCCAGGCTGATGTCATAAACAGACCTTGGTCAGGGGTACTGCAGATACTTTATCCCTTTATGAAGTAACTCTGCCCTCGGTGCCTGGCTTTAAGAGCAAGTACTTCTGCAATTGCCAGTTCCAGGCAGGTAAAGTGGGGTCATTGTGAGAATGCACATAAACGTCTGCAGCATAGCATCCCAACTTATGTTCTGTGGAACACACATGGGTTACAGATGTGCCAGGAGGACAGGCCCCCTGCCCAGTCACTTTGGGGATGAACAGCCTTATCTGTTCACCCCAAGTTGCCCAACCAAAATGTCTGATGTGCATCAGGGTGGAAAGTACTGGTGGACCAGATCAAGCATGGAGAAGGAGTCAGGGGGTCAGGTTTCTTTCCCTGACTGCCACGATCCCCTGGGACTTTGAATAAGTTCTATCATCTTCCTACTTCTGAGTACTCACTGCTTTAAAATGAGAGGCCTGGGCAACTGGAGCCCTGCAGTTAGCTGTGCACTTAGTGAGCGCTGGATGTGTGCTAGGAATGTTCTAGGTGCTGGGAATGCAGTGGTGATGTTCCAAGGAGATTCTTACGGATGATGGTGGGGCAGAGGAAAAGGGTGACTGGGATGGGCTGTCAGTGACAGTCTGCATCTCTTCGCCTGTTATGGTCCACTTTGGCTTCTTTTATACCTTTGAAGAAAGTGGTCTGTAGTTAGTGCCACTGGATGCTAATGGCCCCTGACAAGGACACTGTGGCCTGAGGGCAGGGTAGGAAGCAGCCGACAGAGGTCCCGGTGTCTGTGGATATAGTGGGTGAGACACCCACAAAGTTTGCCTAAGGAGACCTGGGCCTTGGGCTCTTCTTCCAGATTCTTTACACAAATCAAATAAATTAGCCCACCAGCTGTGCAGTATGTTTACTTTTCCCTAAAAGTTATCCGTATGTATAAGGATTTGGCTTTTTCAGGTGGACTGAGAAACATTCTGCTTTAAAGGCTGAAGGCAAACGCATTAAACAAATATAGATGTTTGGGAGTAAACCTCAAATATTGGGCTTCCGGTCACTCAATAGAAGAACATGCTTTCCACCCCCTCCACCCCCTACCCTGCATCCCAGACTAATGAAAACCTATGGAAGGGCCAAGGCATCAGGTCTGCCCCTCGCCGGCCATGTGAATTCCCTTTCTGGGCTTCAGTGTTCTTGTTTGTAAAGAAAGCGGAATTTCTCTAGGGTACACCCCTGGCCTGCAAGAAATAATACCAAGAGCCCACCAAAGACAGAATACGTGAGGCAAGATCATTTCAGGACATGAGAACATCTCAGGAAAGTCACCAGGGTCTTCATTCTTGGCGCCAGCAGCTCCTGTAAAATGCTGCCAAGTCACTTAGATGTTCCCAGAAGTCAGGCCATGTACTGTGAGTAAGTGGTCAGTATTTTATAATTTTTTTCACACATGTTCCCCCAGTTCCTGGTCATAAATGCTCTGTGGTGTGGAAATAGCTTATCTCCCACTCTTTGTCCAGCCAGGCTCCGCAGGAAGGCAGGAGACAGAAAACATCCTGGAGATACCACCATTCAGGGCCATCAGGGCCCAGCCAAGAATTTTTGCCGACAAAAATGGAGGGAATGCATATCTTTAGAGATCCATGAGAAATGATGAACCATGGTTTCCTATTGGAGTGGCACCTGGACAGATGAGAGACAAAGATGTGAGAGAGCTGCCTTGTTGTCTCTCTTTTTGAATAATATGATTTATCTATTTAAAATATTAAATTAAAAGTACATCCATATCCAGTGGAACTTGCTCATCTTCAGTTGAATAAGCAGACACTTTAACATTGATTAAGCTTCCTGTTTTTAGTTCAGGCTACTACAACAAAATACCATAGACTGGGCTGCTTATAAACAACGGAAATTTATTTTGGACAGTTCTGGAGCCTGGATGTCTGTGATCAAGGGGCCAGCATAGTCGAGTCCCGGCGAAGGCTGTCTTCCAGTTTGCAGATGGCCATCTTCTCATTGGGTCCTCACATGGCAGAGGGAGGGTGAGACCTCTCTGGGGTCCTTGTTATAAGGGCACTAATCCCATTCATGAAGTCTCCATCCTCATGACCTAATCATCTCCCGAAGGCCTGGCCTTAGCCTAATACCATCACATTCAGGATTAGGTTTCAATACATGAATTTTGGGAGGGCACTTGCCTTGTGGTTTAAGGAATTATAATCACATGAAAAAGCATTTTTAAAAAGATGTTTCCCAACCTAGTGGGCCCAAAGTAATGTTTTGTGATTTGGTTTGCTCAGTCTGTATTGCAGTTGTGCACACAACAACCAGCCAGGGCTCAGGAGCCCCATGGTTAAGGCTGCTATCACCATCTGTGAACACCATCACCTCGTGGGAGCTGCCCCTGTCCTTGTGAGGAGCAGGACTAAAGACAATCTACCAGGTCCCACCTTGTGTCCAGCCTCTGAAGGGCTCCCACCCCCAGGTGGGTCCCTCAGGCTACCCCTGCAGTCTGGGCCAGTCCACACAGCAGCCTACCCTGCTTTTGGTTTACACACACTCAAGAGCATCGGGATGTGGGCAGTCTCTGCACCTGGGCCCAATGCTTGCTCAGAAGAGACAGTTGATTCATGTTTGTTGGACTGGCCTGGTATAGTGCCAGTAACTGGACTTGTGTCTGACCCCATCACTGAAGGTTTCCATTACCTATCTTTCTTCTAGGCTCTAGAGTCTGTTGCTGAACCTCATCTGCTGAGGTTTCACAATTCTCTAACACACAACTGGTACCCTCTTGTACCTGTTTTGATCTCACTGGATTCTGGATTCCTTCTGAGCATACCCTATAGGCCTCTAAGTTCCCTCCTTCATCTTCACACTGGATGTGATTCTCCTCCCCTGTCCCCTCAGCAGCACCATCGCCACATTCCTTCTGTCATCATGGACTTCCCAGCATTCAGGGCTGTCCCTGGTTTTCCTAGAATCAGTGGGAGGAGTCTAATTTCAGTTTCCGGTTACTCTCAGTCTGGCCCATTTCCCTGCAGCTTAACCAGCTGGCCTCCTCCCAAACCATGGCGCACACCACCCTGTACATTTCTGAGTGTGATTTTCATAGTCCATTTTAGCATGCATTTATCGGCGTAAAATATAACACAAAAAAACATGCGAAGGAACTTGGGAATATGTAACAAAACCCACAATACCCCAATCCAAAATTTCCCCCCAAAGCATTCAGAACTACAAAATGTAAAAACCAGAAGATGCCTTAGAAATGCTAATGCATTTATTTGTCTCATGAGGCAGAACTGGAGACCGAGGCCTAAAATTCAGATTCAGCAGCTAGATAAGGTCAGAAGCTCACCAAGCACACGTCTCCAAGTCCACGCTGGGGTCTGGCCTCCTTTAGGCAACAGGGATGGAAGTCTAGGTGTCCTTTCCAACCCTTCCTGCCTGTTGATCTAGGTTGGCCACCTTGACTGAGCTCTCAGTTTTGCCCTGAGCGCTCCACTCTCCCATGGCTGGGCTTCCTTGCCTGGATTACTTTTGATTATTTTCTCACTCTCATTAACATCTCCAAGATGTATGAGCTGACATGAGATTCAAGCAAAAATTTTTTTGTAGATTTCATCAAGGATTTGGTCAGGGAGGAGGTGGAACCACTTAGAAGACTGGGGCTTGTGTTTGGACTCAGCTCAGCCATCCTCCCTACTTCCCAGTGCCATGGATGATAATGAAGGACTGGCTGTTCTTTAAGCTTCTTAAATGATCTCACCAGGTTCTGATGGAACGGATAAGGAAATCCCTGTTCCAAAGAATTCACCCTCAGGCCGTGTCAACATGCATTTCAACATCTAGCTAAAAGCCAAAATAATCAAGTGAAAATAAAAATGACTTTATTTACACAATAAAGTCTTGAAAATTCACCCCAGGAGATTCCCACAGTGGACCTCAAACTAATTCCTAGCCTTCAAACAAAGGGATCATCAAGGTTGTGGTTAGTTGTGAAACCCCTGTTTGGAATGGAATTTTGAAAAATGACCTCTCTACTTCTCCCTTGTCACTTCTGATTTTGTTGGAGGCCTCTCTGGAACTCTCAGTTCTTCCCTTTACTTCACTCCAGCCCATGCTCCACTTTCCCTCCCTCCACCTTTCTCTTCCAAGCCAAAATAAGATGCCCCTCCTGTAAAAAGCCTTGACCCTCAGATAGCGACATTTCAGAGGTGGTTGGCGCGTTGAGATTTTATTTTTATCCGTTCACAAACTCCTTCACCACTTACTGTCTGAAC
Source organism: Hipposideros armiger (assembly GCF_001890085.2). Taxonomy (NCBI): domain Eukaryota; kingdom Metazoa; phylum Chordata; class Mammalia; order Chiroptera; family Hipposideridae; genus Hipposideros; species Hipposideros armiger. Next base: position 390,109 of record NW_017731831.1, read on the forward strand.
CACAGAATTTGGTCGTTACAGCATGTAATGTTGTGATATATGCATACAGTACATTGATATAGGAACGTTCTCCATGCAAGGATGTATTGAGCGTTTCCTGTGTGAGAGGTGCTGTTCTAAAGATGACCAGAACATGGTCTCTGTCTTGAATGAGCTTCAATTAAGCTGGAGCAACTAAATATATGTCAAAATAAATATAAATTATAGGACTGAATAGAATAGGCACAGGGAAGGCAGAGACCATTTCTGAGAGTGTGTGGTAAAGAAGGAAGTTTCACTGAGGTGATGGTAGTTGAGTGAAGCCTGAAGGATTTGGACAGGTTGAAATCTAGAGGAAGCGCCTTGAGGGCTGATGGCATTGCGTAAGTCAAGGGGCAGGGTGGGAACAATGGGGAGCATTTGGAGCATCTGGTGATCTGGCCTTTGAGACAATTACTCTGACATTTCTGTACAGTGTGGGTTTGAGGGAGGCCACCCAAGTCTAAGGAGAGAATGAAGAAACTTGGGAGTCAAGCCTTCAGTGCCAGAATAAACCTGGGGTCAAGGATTTGATCAGCTCAGTAGAGAGGGACTGGCAAGACTGATTGCGTGTGGAAGATCAGAGAGAAAAAAAATCTCAGAATCAGGCAAGAAGTCAAGCTAGTCTTAGGACAATATTAATGAATTAATCTCTGTGTAAAGTGGATCCACGTTCACAAACTTCAGTGTACAAGAAATAGTGCATTTCTTTATTATCTTTTGAAAAACTCTAAATATATGGGTGAGCCTTGAAAATATTCTAAGTCTAAAAAGTCAGACACAAAAGGAAAAATATTGTATGATTCCACTTATATGAGGTACCTAGAGTAGTCAAATTCACAGATACAGGAAGTAGAATGGTGGTTCCTAAGAGCTGGGGAAACAGAGAGTTAGTATTTAATGGGACAGTTTCAGTTTGGGATAAAAAGTTCTGGAGGTGGATGGTGGTGATGGTTGCACAACAATGTAAAAGTACTTACTGCCACTGAATTGTACAATTAAAAATGGTTAAAATGGTAAATTTTATATTTGTATATTTTACCACAATAAAGAAATAAACCTAAATCTGACTCTGATGCCCCATCTCATCAGGTTCAGTAGAAATCCAGTAGGGTGAGTTCTCTTCTTCCTCTAGGATTATAGAAAGGTCCTGGGTCGTATATAGTCTCAAAGCATTGGGGCAGCAGTCCTGGTCATTGGTTTCCCCCAAATGCCCATAAGTTGGTCCATGTGGCTCCAGAGACCAGGCTCTGAGGCTCTGAGCTGGAAAACCTTGTGCCTTGACTCCAGCCTCCCCTGTTGTATCTCCCAGATGTCAGTGCTCCCCATGGGATTCTGCCACCAAACAATGTGTCATTTCCTGCTTTCACCAGACCAACTGATTCCTTATCTCTCCCTTGTCTAGAGGAAAACTTTCTACCAGGACCATCTTTGTGGGTGTATGAAATATGCAGTCATACCGGGCCCCATGCTTGCTTTCCTGCCCTGCTGTCACCATTTTGAAATTATTAATACTTTATCGACAAGGGATTCTACATTTTCATTTTGCACTAGGTCTTGTAAATTATGTAGCCCGTACTACCTTCTTCTTTTCTTTGCTGCTTGCGAAGGCATATGTGCTTTCTTTGCTCCACTTCCCTTCAGAGACATGTTCACAATTTCAGTGGGTTCAGTTCGAGATGATAAAAAGTCCCAAAGGAAGGAGTATGTCCAGCGGGCAATATCAGCTGTTGTTCCAGAAACATAGACTCCTCCACAGACAAAAGGGCCTGCATACCTGCTTGAAACATGATGGAAGGGGATATACAGGAAGAGAACAGCCTAATTAATATTTCAATAAAATATCTCAATATGGTATCTAAATCAGTTATTCATATCGTCATACTTGCAAGACATCCAAGTGATTCCTTAACTAGCCATGATGGCCTGGACATATAGATTTCAGAGTTGTCCTCACAGAGTTGGGAAATATATGAGTAGATGAAGACCCCTTGGGAGGATTATAGCAAGAGAAGAGAAAAAGAAAGATGAAAGCTTGGGGGAACTTGCTTACATTTAAGGACCACAATGTAGGAGAAGAGACACCAAAGAAGACAAGGAAGAAGTGAGACCTGTTACAGACCATTCTAGCAAAGGCCTTAAGTGAAAATCAAAAACCAAACAGGGTCAGAGTAATCAAGGAAAGACCAAGTTTCCAATAGGAGATGGTTGGTATTAGCCAACAGAAAAATTAAAGAAAGTAAGAAACAAAACAGTCCTTAGGGTAGGTGATTTGTACAGAGCAATAGGGTTTAGAGACCAGTAAGGAGACAAAAAGGAAGGAAAATGCTGTGTAGGTAAACTCAGCGTTTCCAGGATTTGGAGGATGGCATTTGCCTGTGTAATGGGGAATCTGGAGGACCAACTTAGTCTCAATATGCTAAGTAGATCCTATATATGGATCTATATAGTTGTGATCTCAATTAATCTTTTTTTTTTTTTAAGATTTTTTTTTTATTGGGTAATTGGGGGGATGGGAACAGTGATGGGGAATTGGGGGAAGGGGAACAGACAAGTTGCTGTCGTTTTGTTCTTCAATCTAGTTGTGGAGGACGCTTGCTTCACTGGCCCAAGTTGGCACCATCATTGCGCTCTTCCCTGGCGAGGCAGATCAGTCGCCGGCTTCTGGACGGCCGCTCACTGCGGCTGCTGGCCGCTCACGCTGGCTGCTGGCTGCTGGCTACATACGGTAGCCCATGGCAACCCACTGCCACAGGGACTGCAGCCTACACCGTCGCCAGCGACTCACGGCAGCCCAGCTCCAGGTTGAGCTGTTGTTCAGCATCTTAGCTGTGGAGGGCAGTGTCACTGGCCCTCATATGTGGGATCCGAACCGGGGCCCTCTGGCATCCCAAGCGAGTTCTTAACCATCGCGCCACTTGGCCGGCCCTCAATTAATCTTTAAACATTATTATAAACAGCTTTATTGAGGTGTAATTTACACACCACAAAATCCATCCATTTTATGAGTAAGCATACAATTCAATGGCTTTTAGTAAATTTACAGAGGTGTGCAATGATCACCATAATATAACTTTAGAATATTTCCATCTCCCCCCCCCCGCAAAACCTTGTGCCCTGCAGCTGCTCCCCATCCCTACCTCCAGCTCTGGGCAACCACAAATCTATAATACTTTCTTTTTCTCAAGATTTGCCTTTTCTGGACATTTCATGTACCTGAAACCATAGAATACGTGTTCTTTTGTGTCTAGCTTCTTTCACTAAGCACAGTGCTTTTAAGGTTCATCCATGTTGGATCAGTACATCATTCCTTTTCATTGGCAACAAGTATTCCATTGTATGAATAGACCACATTTTGCTGACTCATTGACCAGCTGATGAACATTTGGGTTGTTTCCACTTTTCGGCTGCTGTGAATAATGCCACTGTGAACATTCATGTGCAAGTCTTTGTATGGATACATGTTGTCCTTCCCCCTGGCTAGGTACCTAGAAGTGGAATTGCTGGATCATATGGTAATTCTGTATTTAACATTTGGAGACATTGCCGAACTTTTTCAAAATGGCCTTGCCATTTTATATTCCCACCAGCAATGTATGAGGGTTCCTATTTCTCTGCATCCTTGATAACACTTGTCATTGTCTTTTTTATTACAGCCATTCTATTAGGTGTAAAGTGCTATTTTATTGTGGTTTTCATTTGCATTTTCCTAATGACTGATGATGCTTAACATAATGCGCTTATTTGGCTATTTGATAACTGGAGAAATGCCTATTCCAATTCGATTATCAATTTTTAAAAATTGGGTTATTTGTCTTTTTATTATTAATTGTAGGAGTTATTTATATATTTGGGATATATGTTAGGGAATACATAATTTGCAAATATTTGTCTCCCAGGTAGTGGTTTTCTTTTCATTTTCTTGATGAAATGTCTTGAAGTGAAAAAGCATTTAATGTTGATGAACTCCTATTTATCGATTTTTTTCTTTTATCACTTGTGCTATTGGTGCCATATGTAAGATAGAATTGCCTAACTCAACATCGTGAAGATTTACTCCTGTGTTTTCTTCTAAGAGTTTTATACTTTTAGCTCTTACTCGTACATTTAGGTTTGTGATCCATTTTGAGTTAATTTTTGTATATAGTGTGAGGTATGTGTCCCAGTACCATTTATTGAAAAGGCTATTCCTTTCCCATTAAATTTTCTTGACACTCTTTTTTTTTCAAAATATTTTATTGGGGAATTGGGGGAGGGGAACAGCATTGGGGAATCGGGGAAGGGGAACAGACAAGTTGCTGTTCTTTTGTTCTTCAGTCCAGTTGTGGAGGACATCATTTCACTGGCCCATGTTGGTATTGTGATCATTGCGCTCTTCCTGGGTGAGGCAGTCACTTGCTGGTCATTGGATGGCTGCTCCCGGAGGCTCACAGCAGCTCACAAAACCTCACGCCCGCTGCCAGCCCACCCACTGCAGCCTAGACCATCACCGGCAACTCATGGCAGCCCTGCTCCAGGTCAAGCTGCTGTCCACCATCTTAGCTATAGAGGGTGTAGCGTCACTGGCCCTCATGTGGGATCCGAACCGGGGCCCTGCTGCTCAGAGCTGTCATCCTAAGCCAACTCCTAACCAACGTGCCACACGGCTGGCCCATCTTGACACTTTTGTTGACTATAAATGTTAGTTTGTTCCTGGGCTCTCAGTTGTATTCCTTTTGGCATCCTTATGCCAGGACCACACTGTCATGATTACTTAGGTTTCTAGTAAGTTTGAAATTGGGATGTGTAATTCTTCTCACTTTGTACTTCTTTTTGAAGATTGTTTTGGCTATTTTGTATCACTTGTATTTGTGAAAGAGTTTTAGGGTGTGCTTGCCAACTTATGAACCAAAACAAAACAAACCCAGCTAGGTTTTTGACAGGAACTGTGTTGAATCTATGGAATAGTTTAGGAAGTATTGCCATCTTAACAATATTAAGTCTTCTGATTCATAAACATAAGATATCTCCATTTATTCGGGTTCCAAATTATTTCAGCAAAGCTTTATAGTTTTCAGTGTACAAGTATTGCACTTCTTTTGTTAAATATTTTTAAGCATTTTATTCTTTTTGATGTTATTGTGAGTGGAATTATTTTCTTAATTTCATTTTTGCAGCATATGAAAACACAATTCATTTGGGGGCATTGATCTTGTGTCTGGCTACCTTGCTGAACTTGTTTATTAGTTCTGATAGTATTTTGTGGATTTCTTAGGATTTTCTGCATACAAGAATATGCAAGATAACGTTTCCTGCAAATACAAACAGTTATTTCTACCTTCCTAATCCCGATACCTTTTATTGATCTTTACTTTGGGAGTTACAGAAGGACAATTTGCAAATGAGAGAACTTAAGTCTAGAGAGGGTAAAAGGCTTGTCTGAGGTCACCTCACCAGGAAGTGAGGAAATCAGGACCAGCACAGAGGATGGCTGCCCCCCATCCATCACTCGGCATTTTCACCACAGCACCTCTGGCTGTGTAGAGTTGGAATCTGAGAAGACAGTGGATGGCTTATATCTCTGCAGCACTCCTATTGTCTTCCCTTGTTATAAGCAGCCAGATTCAGTCAACCTGGGGGCAGAATTTACATTTCCCAAATGTCCAAATGTCTACAGTGTTTATGTCTATATGTCGGTAATGTTCCATGCTAGGTGCTGTCAAATACCATTTCAACCCATCCTCATAAAACCCTGTAAGGCAGGCATAATCATCTCCATTTTACAGATGAAGAAACCGAGGCTGGGAGATATGCAATGACTTGTTCAAGATCACAGAGCCCATAAATGGCAGAGCCACCAGTACAAAATCCTGTGCTCCTCCCGTGACATCATACTGCCTCTCCTTTCCTGCTTTCCAGGAAGTGGCTCAGCGGGCAGCACCATACTGTGCAGCCACCTAAGTGTCTCTGCCTCAGACAGTGGTCTCACAGTTGCATTGTGCATGTGGCACATGCCCACACACAGACACCCATAGTGCATGCGTCTCTGCCTTTCCAGGCTTCCTCCAGACCGAGCGACCTCATGGGCAACTATGTTTTTAATCCCTTCTTTGTGTGTCTCAATGGACAATGTGAACAATAAGCGTTTCTGGGGTTGAGTATAAAAGAGAGGATTCAACCTCACACATTTAGCTACTTATCTCAAATGGCCAAGGCTGAACCCTTGTGAGGAATGGTTTAAACAGGCCTCTTTTTGATAAGCCACATCTGGGGTACTGACCCAAGTCACCGAGATGTAGCTCTGGACTGATTGTTTCTAATTATACTTGGTTCTGAGGGCCTGGGAGGGGACAATGGTCCCGAAGAAGGCAGGGTCCTAGTCATCCTACCTCCCATTGAAGTGTCTCAGGCACACTGGCACACAGTAGGGACTCAATAAATGACTCTTTGTATTTGTTTTAAAGTTATTCGGAAACTGCTTTATCCCAAATACTCAATCAGGGTCTTTTTAAACTGTTCTCTTCTCATCCCACCCCCACTCCTACCAGAAGAGGCGTTCCTGCTGCCAGTCTGTCCAGGGGGACATTTTTAGGCTTCCAGCAGATGAAAATCCCCAATGGAAGAGTCCACGATCATCTCAGACTTAGCTCTATGATGCTCTTCGCTCTCTTCTCACCAGTGCCAGTCTACACCCAACCCAGGATTTAGGAATGCGAAGCAGAAATGGGTATAATTAAGTATTTTTGCAAACTCGGTCAAATATTTTAAGAGGCACATAGACACCCAACTTAAAACTCTTACGGTTTTCATTTTCACTAAATTCCAAATTGGTGAGTAATCCAGTGCTCTGGTGATTTGAAACAACTTCTTTCACATTCCCAAGAGATTTTAGGTTTGGGAGTTTAAGCCATTTATATAAGTGAGAGTCTGGAAAAGTTCTCAGAAACGACAGTTCCCTCAGGCGGTGTGGTGTGCCGAGGAAGGTCTCCTGTTTTAGTCCGGCTTCCACTTCCAGGCGTTTTCGTGGTCAGCAGGAGAATATGAATTTCTTAATAAGCTGAAATAAAAAGGCAATGCGTCTGCCAAACAACACTACCTTGTATTTCACTTAGCCATATTTCATATATTTTCAGTGCATTGCCAGGTCCCACCACCTCTCCCCTCACATGTGTCCCCTTCCTCTCGGTGTTCACATGTCAATCCTGGGCTTTGGCCTGGTCACATCTCTGTCTCCTGATGATACCTGTGTGAGGAGAGTGATAGGCTAGAAGTAAGAGACGCGGGTTCTAGTCCAGGCTCTGGTGGTACCTAAACTTTGTGGCCTCAAAGCCTTTCTGGATTCACATTTCTTTTCTGACCAAAGGAGGGAGGGGTGGGGGTGGGGGGGTAAGGGCTCCAAGAAGTGAATTCAAACGCTATGGCAAAGTCCTCTTTATTTATTTATTTATTTATTTTTTTAATCTCTTGTCGTGATCGCCTCTGGTCTTCTCCCCCCTAAACTGTCTGACCTCGGCTTACGTCAAAGGAAAGGCTAAGTGGTTATTTGATCCCGTGGCCCCTCTTCATGGCCATCGCTGCTGAGCCGAACTGGAGCTGCAGTGCTGGTTAGCATTGGAAGCCACACGTCCGTACATTCACTTTAAAAGCATGAATTTAGTTTTTACACATGCTATTCACCCTGTTAAGACTCAGCGTTATGATTTTTAAAAGCGGGAAAATGGTCTGGCTCGAGGTAGGATTTTGAGGATTAGAAACCTAGGCCAGAAATTTCTATTTAAAATCACATCCTTCACTACCAATTTCCCTGAAGAACAAAGTTTAAGTCTTTTTAGGAAATATCTAATGGGCTCCATTCCCCTCCAGCTTCACTGGAATAACCCTCACAAAGAGTCATGAAAGGAGGGTGGCTGAGGGGAAAAATCCCTGGCATAACCGTGAGGAACTATTTATTGTATCAATTCCAATCCACTTTTCCAGACAGGCCGCCTGGCCCACTCAGCATGCAGAGCTGCTGTGTTCCAAGCCTCAGCCTCTTGAAACATCCTGACAGCCCAAGTGGCCACCCTGATGGGTCACGAATGGAAAGTCCAGGAAATTAAGTTTTAAAAGATTGGCAAATATATGTGCTTGCTTAATCACCTTATCCATCATTTTGATTTCTATCAATCTTTCTAGACCTATTTGGTTTCAAGTCCAAGTGTTAATAAGAGCAGAGGTTGACTTCTACATAGTAATCAGTAGTACCTCTTCTATCACATAAGGAAACCCATGCAATGCAAAAAGGGACTTATCAGTGACCCCAAAGGATTAACAATGAATCTCATGTTTGTGGTCTGATACTTATATTTTGAGATGTCTCCACCATGTAATTGGCAAGATATTTTCCTAATCTTTTCTCATAAGAATTGTGTCTCCTTGAAGGTAAATTTGTCCTAAATTTTCAGACCCCCGGAACTCCTTGGCATTCGTTTTCACATGTGGCTTCTTCTGCATTCTTTTTATGTCTTACATGAGATGCCTTTCTATAATCCCATAGAGGGGGTTCCCAGAGACCACCAGCAAACATGCAGTGGCCAAAATTCAGCTTCAGGATGGAAGCTTCTTGTCATGTGTCTACCGATGACACAGAGCATGGGCTCCCAGATCTTTAGATGATATTGGGAGGAGTAAAAATGGCAGTTGGTGAAGCAATGACTTTCTTGGACAAAAACCTCAGACAATGTTTGATTCTGTTAAATAGAATAGGGTTGGTATTTTAAGAAAATGTTTGTTTTATAAGTCTCAGAATTTACCCCACAGAAGCCAAGCTCAGATAATGTTTTTGTAAGGAGACACCACTGGGAAAGGCTTCAAGCACAGTGTAAACCAATGCTTGACTTCTAGAATTGAAACATAAACACAAGAATAAAAACAAAGGCCACTGGGCTTGTTAAACCCATGGCCTGTGTTATATTCTTTCCTGGGAAAGTCTCCTATACCAGCATGCTCCTTTAAAGTTCACTTAAATGAAGTTAGGACAAGATACCTCTGCTTCCATAAATGATCTGTTAGACTCTAGCAGCCAACAGTCAATCTTTTGTTTTTATTAAAGAATGTATGCTGCATGACAGCGGGGACTTTGTCTTGTTCAGTGTTGTATCCCCAGCTCCTGAAACAGTGATTGATTCATTCGTTCATTAAAGGAGCACTCTCAGAGCACTTGCTCTGTGGACATAAGAGGTGTTCATCACTTACTTAACATGTATTCAAAAAGGATCCAGGATCATTCATGAGCCCGGAGATGCACTCCTCTAGGCACTGGAGACACGCATGAACAAAACAAGGCAAAGTTTCTACCCTTATTGAACGTATATTCCTGTGAAGTGCCACAGACAAAAATAAATAAATAGCTATAAATAATGTCAGGTAGTGATACATTCTATGGAAATGTTCAAGAAGGTTAAGGGCACCAAGAGTGATGACGGCGCCATTTTACATAGAGTGGTCTGGAAATGCCTTTCTGATCAGACGGAATTTGAGCAGAAACCTAAAGAAAGTAAGGGAGCTGGCCATGAAGATATCTGAGAGTCAAGCATTCCAGGTGGAGGAAACAGCAAGGATAAAAGCTCTGAGGCAGGTACATGCTCATGATGCTGGAAAAACAGCAAAGAGCCAGAGTACTTAGATCAAACGTGAGTGATGGGGAGAGCAGCAGATGAGGTCTAAGAGGTACCAAGTGGTATGAAAATTCACCATTCAGATCTCCTGCTGCTGGGAGCATAGTTAACCCATGGCCCCAGCTGCTGCCACCACTGATTGGTGCCAAAGCTTCATTTCTCCCAGACTAAGCCTAGCCAATGACTGAACAAGGTAGGGGTCCTAGTGCAGGCCCATTCCTCTAATGGGTGACTTTGGCTGAAGGACCCCCCATCAATCTGCCCAAAATTTCTTAGAATTGCAAAGGTCCTTCTACCCAATCCCTTCCTTCTCTATCTCCTTTCACAAATGTCAGACCTTCACATATGAAAGATTTTCCTATAGTCCTGCTTCCTCCTCTTCATCTGTAACAGATGCTTCCCCCAGTAAATTTCATGCATGTCTAATCTCATCTCAGTGTCTCAGTGTCTCCTTCTTGAAGGACCTGAGCTAACACAAGGCCACGTCAGGTCCCTGTAGGTCATGGTGCAGACTTTGGGTCTTATTCTTAGTGTAGGAAATGCTTTTGGAGGGTTTTGAGTAGAGGATCCATGTGATATAACTTTCATTTTAGAAAGATCACTCTGGCTACGGCAGCATGGGAAATGCAGAGCAACAAGCGTAAGGAGGAAGCAGGGAGGTTCTTAGGAAGCTTCAGCTTAGACCAGGGTTGGGCAAATGTAGGAACTGCAATTTGACTTTTGATGTCGTCCTTTTACCATAACAGCTATTCCTAAGTTCATCCAAGACCTTCTAATAGCCAGATCCAATGACATCTTTCAAGATTTCTCTGTGGTGTTCCACCTGTTGACCATTCCTCTTTTCTAGAAACTATCTCCTTATTGGGGTTCTAAGTTTTCTCCCTCCTCTCAACCTCACCTTTTGGTAACTTCCATTGACTTCTCTTCTCTTTTTACATTGCAGCTCCTCAGAGTTTGGTCACTGTTCTCCTTTTCTTGTTCTCTCTTTTCACCTTGGTGGTCTCATCCTTGTGAGGTCTGATTCCCCAGGCACATTCATTTAATTTTGATTTGTTACCACCTCTGCACAGACAACCACTAATCTACTTTATGTATTTTTACCTTTGCCTTTATGGATAGTGCTCATAAATGAGGTCATTCAATATGTGGTCTCTTCAGTTTTGCTTCATTTATTGAGTATAATATTTTTGAGGTTCATTCACATATGTCCATAGTTTGTTCCTTTTTTTTATTGTTGAATAGCATTCCATCATATGGATATAAGCCAAGTGTTTATAATAAAAAAATCTCAAAGCTACAGTAACATTGAAATAGTGAATATCTGTGTGCCCTTCATTTGATTCTTTAATCACTAACATTTGGAACATTCACTTTATTTTCACTTGAGAATTGTAGATTACTATTTTGTTTTTGTTTTTGCTGAACCAGTTGAAAGTGAATTGCTCACATCATGACACTTCACCCTTGAATAATTCAGCATGTATAGAATACGCTCCTATAGAACCACAATTATTTTCAGATTTTATCATTTGCCAAAAAATTATCTTTTATAACTTTTTTGAAATAAAAATCTAATCAAGGTCCAAGCAGTGCATTTGGCTGCCATATTTCTTTTCTCTCCACTAAGAGTAATATCCTTGCCTTTTTGTTTTGTTTGGACTTTCATGATGTTGACATTCTTGAAGAGCCCAGCCAGCTATCTTGTAAACTGGAGGAATTTTGGATTTGTCTGATTTTCCTTCCTTGTTAGATTCAAGTTAAACTTTTTTTTTTTGGCAAGAATACTACTTTTTAACAAAAACCCAAATTAGGACAAGGTGTCACGTGAGTTGGGAGAGGGAGATGAGTGTAAAGGGTCTCAAGGTGTTGGCATTCTTAAAGAGGGTCACGACTGCTCACCCTCTGCTGCCCCATACAGAGGCTAAGGTCATGTGGCTCCTTAGAGCAGGTTGGGTTGTCCCACAGGCTTTTCCCTTGACATTTATAAGGATACTTTGTCACTTAGTTTTGTTGTAGAGGTTGTCCTTGGGATGTTGTTTTGCTATGTTTGTCTTTATGGGGAGATTTGGTGACATTTAAAATCTGTGCAAATCAAGACACTTTTGAGAACGAAGACGTGCAAGCCTGGTACTCTAGGCAGAGAGAAGGCTCTGGTGGCTCCTGCATGGGCGCAGAGACACAAGTGGCGCTGGGAGCAGAACCAAGGACGCACCTTCCCCATCCATCGCTGCTGCTCCCTCCTGTGGCTGACAGTTGCCTTGCTGCAGCCCGATATTCTTCTCCCAGGAAGCATGTCTTTACACCGGGAGCATTTCTTCCCAGCTTGGCCACCAAAATGAATGAGTTCTCCCAGCACGAAGAATGAGGACTCTGACCTTCCCAGGCTGGATCCTGGAACACCTGTCACTGTGTATGTGTGTTGAGGGTCACGGGGTGGCACAGCTTGGGACATATTCCCACTCACTATAGTTAGAGGTCAGAGACGTCAGTCATATAAGCTCCTGAATGGACCACGTTGGGGTAAGGGAGAAGGCATTTTCCAAGAGGCAGGGGTAGCTGCTCCTAGAAGGACAAAGATGTACTAGGTAAGTTAAGTGTCCACTGAAGTGACCATTACAAACTGGGGTAAAAACAAATCACTGACTTTGGAAAGATAAAAGAAGAGAAGGGTGATAAAGGGCTGGAGTTAAGGATAATAAAATACCAAGCAGAAGCAAATCCTGAAAAGAAACTAAACAAGGATTGGGAGCAGGGTGGATGAGGACATGGAAACACAATATGAGACTTAGTCAAGTCCACACAAGGAGATCGCTCTGGGTTTCGCAGGTTGCGGGGTTTGCGTTTGCTGCAGCGACTCAAAGGATTGCCCTGGGTGCGCGGCCACCGGACCCCGCTGGCCTCGCTCCCTGCCTCGGCCTGGATACTTGGCAGGTTCAGCATCTTCACAAGCAGCTCTAAGAATCATGGGGTGCCTTCCAACCATGAGATGTGAAAACAAAATAGGAGGCTGGCACAGGCGCATGGCTCTCAGCACCACCTTGGGTGAGGTTGTGGGTGGTGGTGGTGGTGATTATTGTGACCACCAGCAGAGGGCAGTGTCGGGCCAGGCATGTCCCGAGCGTAGGGGAGGGGCTTTCTCAGCCATTATGCTCCCTGCGGTTAGTTTCTGACTTTGGGATTCACCTCTGGCAAACTTTCCTGAGCAAAATGTGGTGATGTTCTTTTCTTTTCCTTCAAGGACTTGAGAGTCTGCCTCAGACCATGATATGTAAATATGAAGTAAGAATTAGGCTGCCCAACCTCATCTCGCCCTAAAGACCACTGACAACTGCATACCATTGGATAGCATTGCCCTATCAAATCCCAAAGGAGATTTAGGTGTAGTTGTGCATTTACCAAGTGCCAACTATGTGCCAGACACCGTGCTAAAGCGTTACCCACCCAAAATGATTTACCCCTGCAAGAAGCTATGGTTATCTTTATTTATCAGATGAGGAAACGGAGGCTCACTAAACCTAAGTGACTTGTGTGAGGTTCACAGTGGGGGGTAGGATTGAAACTTTGATCTGTTGGGCTCCATAGATCTTTGCTCTGTTGGGCTTTTCATTGGTCCTCAGTTCCTGCCAGTTCTCATCCTGCCTGATGCTTCTAATTTTAACTCATAACACTCCTGTATTCCTGTGCCGTCTACCGCTTAGACAGGGAAACTATCAGTACATCAAAAAAGGATACCTCTCACACCTAGCCAAGTGATGCATTGCTCATTTGAGTTACTCTTTTATCCCTAAGGCAAAAAATATTTCTGCACATTTTCTGCATGATAAAAGCACCCAAAGAGAATTATATACACAGATCATTAAGTGAGGTGCTGTATCAACTCCAAACATCGTTTAGGCTTTTGCTGCTCACTAGTGTTCATGGATCAGAGCAGATGAGCTGTGGCTACAGCAATGACCTAAACTCTCATCCTGGGAGGCTGGTCTTATTTCTCTATGGCCACACCTGGCCCAAGGCAGTGAACTTGGACAGGCCAGCATCATACCTCACACATTCTAACAATGACAAACGAAACTAAACATGCTGACAAAAATGAATTTTCTCCCATTGGCTTCTTAGCAAAAAACAGCAACAAAACAAACAAACAAAAAAGAAAAAATGGGGTGGGGGAGGGTTGTTTTGTCTCGTTTTGTTTTGTTTTTGTAGATTGGTTGGTTCACACTAGATTGAGTCGTTGATAATGCTGGTGACCTCACACTACTGAACAGCTGAATTTGATCATTCTTTATCAATTCCTGGCCTTAATGGTTGATCCAGTGATATTTTGATGTCTGGTCCGTGTTGCTGGAGATCATCCTTGGGCCATTCCAGGTTCTAACCCAATTGAAAAGCTGGATTGGAGAACGTGGCTTGGCTCCAAGACCTAAATATGCTTTTTTTTTTCTCCCCTGAATTGAACTCCCATCCTTATCCCTTACATCTGCCCCAGTCACAGGTGGGGCAGCTGGAAAAGTAGAGCAACCCCCTGCTTTGATCAACGTTAGCTTTCCGAACATAAAAAGTATTTAAATAAAAACTCCGAAACTTACATTTTTGTCCTTATGCAAGAAAATAATTTTTGTTTCTTTTCCTGTATTCTAATTATTAAATAATTTCACCAAACTAGTGCATTCCAGAAAAATAAAACAATGAGTTCTTTTGAGTCCAGTGACCTCAAAACTATGAGCCTGAATGTCTCTAATCAAAAATATCTCCCTCTTTAACATTTCAGGTTATTTCTGTAGCAGTCTCTACACCTCATGCTATAATCAAAGCCTGTTATCTCAGTCTTGCAATATTTGTGATTCAGACACTAATCATGACGGTGTCTCGCACATACATCAGTAGTTGCATTTAAAGATGTGCAAATTTTGAACTTCTCTTTCAACTTGATCTTGCATATTTCATTCGAAACCAATCCTTCAACATCCCAAATGTTCACTTTGAACAAATTAAGGAAATAAATGTATTTCACAACAGAGGCGATCCATAAAGTAAATTTCAATTTGTGAGTCAGGTGCTTTGAGCGAGGCATTGTGAATTCTTTCAAGTCTCTTGGGTATCAAGTAGTTATTTGAAAATTTACGAAACTAAACAAACTTGAGACCAATCTTTAGACCCTTCATATGCTCACGGAACAGTGCTGAGAGGAGTTTAGTCATGGGAAAGTCTGACTTGTAGAACATTCTCAGGCTGTCTGGCTCTGAATCAGGTATATTGTTACTTCTTGGAGCCATGTCAATTTGAGGTGATGTATATATGTTCAGTCTCTAAAATGGACTCATTAACTTGACCCCCAGATTTCAGTTCTTTGAAAGCTTCTCTTTCCAGACGCTTTCCAGAGAGAGAGGGAGGGAACATAAGAATCTTGTCTGCTTTGTTAGCATTCCTTGTCTGGTAGCATGCCCTCCTTTAGAGATATTTATGGTAATGTTGGTGCATGACAGTCGATTGCAGGAGATAGGACTGTGCCTGGCTTTCTGGAGATCTGGGCAACTCCATATGGTTAGTTTAGTGAGAGTCTCAGAAGCAGACCTGGATTTTGAGGCAATTCTGTTCAAACGGCCAAGCCCTGGTGGGCTGATATGAACCTACCCAGTGACTGGAGTGGAGCAGGTGCCAGGACGGTGTGGGCACTGAGTCTAAGAGACCTGGCTTTGAACTGGGGCTCTGTCCTCTTACCAGCTGTGTGGCCTGAGCCTCGTCACTCAGCTCCTTTGAGCCTTAGTTCTCCCACCTGTGACATGAGGATATTATCTGTCTCTTAGAGTTATGGTGAAGATGAAATAAGATGGCAGCTTAAAACACCTAGTTCCTGATATATGGGAGGTGGCCAAGAACTGGTAACTATTCTTATTACTAAGTTGATTGGCAAGCACCTGCCAAATTGGTTGAGGCCTTTGGCCTTTAGGTGTGAACCCTCCTGAGTCTAACTCAGCCTCTGGTGCATCCGTGCTTTGCCCCCAGGTGAAGTGCTGCTTGAGTAGGCTGATCCCTGGAGCTCGACACCTGGACTGACCTGGTCCACTGAAGTCATCCTATCATTGAGAGTGGAAACTTACAGATTGCATAATAGCCAGCACAACAGCAGTGGCAGCCCCCTTTCTTGTGAGGTTTTTTAAGTGCTGGGAGCTGTACTGAGTGCTAGTTTATACACTGGTGAACTAGTGCTAGTAGCTCATCGTGGTTAGGAGCGTGCGCCCTGGATCCAGGCTGCCCGAGTTGAAGCCTGGCTCCCCTACGCCTCCTAGTATGAGACTTTGGCAACTTAACTCTCTGGGCCTCAGTTACTTTGTCTGTAAAGTGGCGCTAACAATGGCCTGTCAACCACATGCCTCTCATCTCGCCGCTGTACCCATCATCTTCTAGAGGTGGACAGGTTGCCCACAGCTTGGTTCAGTGTGCTTTTCACACATGGTGGGAACCTAATCTTCCAGCTGGAGGCCCAGAGGCCTGCCTGCAGCTCTGAACTCAATTCACTTAAGTGCAGCCTCTGGATGAAAATGTGTATGTTCTAAACAAAGCATTTCCAAACTCCTTTATTAATAGTTTGCAACCTGTATTTATATCACCATGTTTGGAATAAATGGATGTGCCTAAAATATAACTTCATTTTTCACCTTTCAACCAGCTGTTTTGATATCTAAGTAGACACAGCCATGTTCATCTAATGGAAACACACACACGGAAGGACACATGAATGGCTTTAGAAATTAAAGATTAATATGACTTTGTAAGGGTGATTAAGAAAGCTTTTGTATAATCAAGAAATTCATCATTGGCTGTGGGATCTGAGTGTTGACAAACCCTTGAGTCTTAGGGGTAAAGGGGGGAAAATAGGAGAAAAACATTCCACTGTGTTTGGAAATTTTCGTACCAGGGTTCCCCCCCGCCTCCCCCATTTTCACAGTGAGAACTACGTCTCCTGGCACAAAATTTAAAGCCCCATGGAGTTGTTATTTGGAGGAGGAGCAGAAGTAGACCTTGACACTGTACCTGAACACCGCTTGAGATCTGTGGTTTGTGACAGCATCAGAAAACTTTCTGCCCAAACCTTGCGCAAAGGGTCCAAATAATCAAACTACAGCTAAGCTCTGTTTGGAAAGCCCGAACCGGAGAAATATCAAGAAGACTTGCAGGTGTATAAAAATAGATGTGGGTCAGGCAGAAATATGGAGACGCGAGCTTGTAGGCTGCAGAAGCCAGTACATTGTGTTTTGTTCTGTTCTGTCAGCCACCACTTTTACCCAGGCAATAAAAATGCAAGAGCAAGAGAGAGAGAGACAGGGTAGGTGAGAAAACCAGCTTGAGTAAGAGCAGGCTCAGGCTGTTACAAACACCGACACCAGCCTTCGTCTATTCACAGGAAGGAAAGTCAGCTCAGCTGGGAGAGAA
>NW_017731831.1:408737-414009 GCF_001890085.2 Hipposideros armiger
GTGCAATGATGGTGCCAACTTGGGCCAGTGAAGCAACATCCTCCACAACTAGACTGAAGAACAAAAACGACAGCAACTTGTCTGTTCCCCTTCCACCAATTCCCCAATTAAAAAAAAAAAGATTAAAGAAATTATATTATAGAATGATATTGTGTTGTTTCTGAGGTCTACATGTAAAAGCTATACATGCTTTAAAAATTATTTTTGGTTGCTTCATGCTTTTTTCAAATGCAGCACCTTATGAAAACTCAATCACATTAAACCCCTGCTCATATCTGGGTTTCGGGCATTTCTTCTACAACAGTTGAAACAGTTCAAATTAAAAGCAGATTCCTACACCCTCCCCCAAAGTATCTCTCCCTAATGTTCCCATAGCTGATGCCCTCAGCCCTTCCATCCTTTTCCTGTTATTCATTTAGAGGCTCTTCTTGGTTTATTGACTTCAGTAACACTTTCCACCCTTCCTTCCAGCTTTGCACCCCTCCTCAGAGTCTGTGCACACCAGCTCCGGGTGAGACACTCTCCCAGCACTTGGGAGGGTTTTAGAGAACATCTAGAGAGACTGTAATAGAGACCTTTCCCAACAAATATCATGAATATCGTGCCTTGTGAAAAGAGTGAATGAGCATCATTAGGATGATAAAAATGTTTCAGATACGGGATGCAGCATTTTGAGTAAAGGACATAGATGAGAACTTTTACTTATGAGAGGGGTTCTCTTAATATTATTAAACTTTGATATACTGAAAAGGGGAACAGAGTTGAACCAAGAAGAAGTGTGTCCCTACTTTCAATGAGTTAAAACATACCAGGAATTGTCCTCAGCAACAGAGTGGGTGAATTTCCTCATGATTCTCTAGGTAGTGCTGCAGCCTGTTCCTCTTCTCAGCTCCAGCCCGAGGAGCTTGTGTCTTTTAGGCGAAGGACCCTCTGTTGAGTATTACAAGGCATTTTAGGATGGGACCCCAATTATTCAGATTTGAATCTCTACACTTATCACTGTGTATAGTCCATAGGGGCATTTAGTAAATGTTAGCTGAAGAAATAAATAAAACGAATAAGTTCCTTAAGCACTGGAGAACTGGCTCAAAGTTTTTATTTTTATTTTTTTAATTTTATCAGTTCATATGTAAAAGCTTTGGTTAGGGTCAAAAATCTAATCCGAAATCTCTGGGTAAAAAGCACTGTTTGGATTTAAATTCCAAGCATGATTTTTGCAATGCCTGGGTGTCTGTGACGAAATCAGAGGTTTTTCCTTTGTGATATTTGGCATCTCAAAATTTTCAAAATTGTATTTTATGGTTTCTCCTTGTTTCTGTTTAAAAATTAAGTGTGTGTGTGTGTGTGTGTGTGTGTGTGTGTTGGGGAGTGGGGGGAGCAGTGTCAAGAAGAAATAACAACAGCAAACCAACAAAAATGCCACTTTGATTAAGCAGTCAGCTCAGTGAAGCATGTTTCATCCTGGTGCCAAAGACACTCACTAAAATTGCAGCAATTTTTGATGCCCTTGCCAATGTTTGTGGTATTTTTACTTTAAAGATGTAACAGATTGCTCCAAAATAAATAATTTAAGCCTAATATTTCAAAAGAGTCCAAGCGCTTGCATCTTTTCACTTTTGGCTTCTCTTCTGGGATTAAGCTGTGCCCAACAGAAGCAACCCTCACGCCTATATAACACTCCATTTGGAGGGTTGTTTTTTTACTTTGTTTTTCAGAGTTGAATCTATTTTTCACCATTCTGTTCCAATGTCATAAGTTCTATCACTGTTCAGCACTGAAGTGAGAATTCCCCTCGTACAGGGACAAAGGGAATGAACCTCATAGCATCTAGCTTGTGATCTTGTGGGAGGAGTGTTTGGAAAAGGTGCCAAGAGAACCCTGGGATGAAAACTTCACCCATGTTCCACAGGAATCTACAAAGTCTACATGTAGACTTTAAGCCATGAACAATGGGTCAAATTTTGTATATAGTCTCCTCATTTTAACTTAAAATAGCTTCAGACTTGGCAAATGAACCTCACACAAAATGACCCCATCCTCAGTTAGTGGACTTCTCACTCGGTTATTTGCCTTTATGGTACAATCTAAGAGAGAGAGAAAAGATCTGTGTTAAAAAAAAAAAAAAGAAAGAAATCAAAAGCAAATCTTTATGCTGTTCTGCACTTGCTAAATGTGCACGGATAGCTTTTATAAACAGAAAACAGAGAGAAAATATGAAAAGAGTGGAACAATAAACTGACAGCTTTGTGTTCTATTAATGCAGGTAGACATTGTGAGGTCCATCAGATGATCGGTAACTATATGTGGGACCCTAACACCAACAAGTCATTTGACATAGGGGTCAACAGAGACAGCCTGATGCCTCTCTGGTGGAATGGATCAGAACCTCTGTGGATCACTCTGACTAAGGCCAAAAGGAAGGTCTATATGTACTACTGGCCAGGTGAGTACCTCTGGGCCCCTCCAACTTTCCAAATCTCAAAACATCATGGAGTCTCTGAGGACAAAGGATGCAGATGTCATGTGTGAAGACCAAGCCATGGTTTGGAAAAGGAGATCTTTATTCAAGAAATATCTCTTATGGGCATGTTTTTTTAAAAACTTTGCTTTGAACTCTCTAAATTCCGACCAGACACAATACCATTTCCTGATTCCCTTGGTTCAACAATATTGCTGCAGTATGTCATACTTTTTCATGTGTAAGATTTTAGATATACAGGAGAGATAAGTTATAGGATGCTTATTTGCCTTATAAAAGAATTTGGCATACTGTTTCTATAGATTTTGAGCTCCCCTACACAATATTAAAAAGAGGATTAAAAGCATTTACAACCTTTTAGTAGTGCACTAAATAAAGTCTCCTTGTATTAATATTCCTCCTGCATATTATAGATCCATGAAAAAGTAAATTACTTACTGAAATGATATAAGTAATCATGCTGTGAGAAGTCTTCAGGGTACTCTCATCTTGGCAGTCAGAAATTTTTCATTAACGATGAGAAGATAACAAAATAACCAACTTACATTGTCTTCCCATTGATGAGATTCATTCTGAGGTTAGTGGGCAATTGGACTTTTTCATGAACATGGCCGTAGATACTTTTTCCTAATTCTTGATGATGTAACACTGATGATTGTCATTATGGAAGTTGATATCAGGGGAGGTCGAGAAGAAATGAAGGGATATATAGGGGGAGGCAGCTGAGAGAATCTCATTGGCCTGAGTTGGAGAGCATCAGCAGCCTGATAGAACTGTGAAAACACGGTGGGTGTGGGGAACGGTGGCAGGCGGGGACAGAGAAAGTGGAGAGAAGTAAGTCAAGGCTGAATCACAGTTGGCCCACACTGAGGGTGTGGGCCTTCAGCAGGAGTTTGGAGGATGCTGGTTAGAGATGGTCATATGGAGAGGTGCTCAGGGCACTCAAGGCTACACCAGCTCTCAGAGAAGCATAAGACATAGACAGATGGAGACCATGGAAAGCCATGCGGTGGTGAGTGCCCTGAAAGCTGCCACAGAGCAGAGGCTGACATCTATAGGTGAGCCCGGGAAGGCCAGAGCAGGCTGCATTAGTGTAAAACTGGGCAAAACACGAGATATTCTCTCTTTGCTGCATCTTCTGTGACGATGAAGACCATTCTCAGCAATCAGACTGTGGACATTCCAGAAAATGTAGACATCATTCTGAAAGGATGCACAGCTATTGTGAAGGGCCCCAGAGGCACCCTGCAGAGGGACTTCAATCACATTAATGTAGAGCTCAGTCTCCTTGGAAAGAAAAAGAAGAGGCTCTGGATTGACAAATGGTGGGGAAATAAAAAGGAACTGGCTACTGTTCACACTATCTGTAGTCACGTACAGAACATGATCAAGGGTGTTACATTCGGCTTCTGTTACAAGATGAGGCCTGTGTGTGCTCACTTCCCCATCAACGTTGTTATTCAGGAGAATGATTCTCTTGTTGGAATCTGAAATTTCTTGGGTGAAAAATACATACACAGGGTTCGGATGAGGTCAGGTGTTACTTGTTCAATATCTCAAGCCCAGAAAGATGAGTTAATTCTTGAAAGAAATGACATTGAACTTGTATCAAGTTCAGCTGTTTTGATTCAACAAGCCACAACAGTTAAAAACAAGGATATCAGACACTTTTTGGATGGTATCTATGTTTCTGAAAAAGGAGTAGTTCAGCAGGCTGATGAGTAAGATTTAAGTTGTCCAGCTACAGAAACACCAAGATGTCGAGTGATTCCTCAGACTTACCTGTGATATTTTAAAGATGCAATAAAAGTGGGCCGGCCGAGTGGCGCGATGGTTAAGAACTGGCTTGGGACGCCAGAGGGCCCCGGTTCGGATCCCACATATGAGGGCCAGTGACACTGNTTCTATTCACAGGAAGGAAAGTCAGCTCAGCTGGGAGAGAAGGTTCAGAGCTGATGACGAGATGGGAAGCACGCATTTTCCTGCTGGCTTCTGTAACAGGCAATGGTTCCCAGCACAAAGGATGCCCCTGGGGACTAGCACAGCATCTGTGATTAAGCCTTTGAAGAATACACCCTCCCATTACAACTCAAGGCCCAATCCACCTAAAGAATGCAACCTACTTTCTAACCAGGGGTCTGAGATGACCTTCCTGTTGAAAGAGCTGCACTCTACACTTGGAAACCCTTTAACTCATATAAGGAAAACTGCTTCCAGGATCTTCAGGCAACATTCATTCACAGGAGGTGAGCAGGAATCTCTCCACTCCAGTGCATCACTCCCAGCCTTCGCGAAAGTGGAATGGATCATTTATCTCCGTAGGTCTGAGTTTCCCTTAGAATGAATGAGCCACTCTGGGTCAGCCTTGGCCAACCAGTATGGTAGATGGGAGCGGGAACCAAAGCCATCTTTGGAGTTCTTGTCTCAAAGATGCTCCCCTAAAAAGCGCCATAATTAAAATCTTTGACGTTCACCTGAGTCAATGGGCACCACCAACTCGATTGTAAAGAGGCTATTAAGGCCAAGGCTAGATCCTACATAATTGTTAGGAGTTCATTATGCAAAAAGGTAAGGGACTCAGATAACCACAGGAAACGAGTTTGTCATTTAAAAATTTAAAATATGCTATAACTGTGTTTTAACTGCACACATAGATCCTATCTCTCCTCAGTGAGTCCCTATGGGTGTTTCATATATATGCATATATATATATGCATATGCATATATAGATATATGGCGTAAGAGCTGGAGAATTTAGTTTAGCAGACACACAATCCAGTTATACAAGAGCTC
>NW_017731831.1:419394-429089 GCF_001890085.2 Hipposideros armiger
AAAAAAAAAAGATGCAATAAAAGTCATGTATTGAAAAAAAATTAATAAAAAATAAAACTGAGCAGAAAAGCAGACACAGGCTGGCTCTGCTGGCAGATACAATTTCAGGGGAAGAGCTAGAGTTTCTTCAGAAGACACTTGGGATTCTGTCCATAGCAGCTACCTCGGCTGACATGATAAGAAGCTTTCGTGGAAGGGAGGGGTTTCAGAGAACTCCATTATCTTAAATGGAGACTCAGTTTTTCAGACTTGGGCATGAAATCAAGGAAACAAGATGGATGGTACATCAGCCAGGATGGTCAGACTTGCTAGAGAAGCCAAGCTCATAGTTCAGCTCCATGAGATGAGATCTAAAGCCAAAGTATGCTGCTGCACTTCAAAGTCATTCTCAGAAATCGTTATCAACAAATAGAAGGGCCCACATGCATAGGCACAGGAGAGGGGACATATTGGGCCCACTGCCTCAGAGACTGCCTTAAAGCAAATCTCCCATCCAAGTGCTAACCAGGCCTGACCTTGCTTAGCTTCCAAG
Source organism: Hipposideros armiger (assembly GCF_001890085.2). Classification (NCBI taxonomy): domain Eukaryota; kingdom Metazoa; phylum Chordata; class Mammalia; order Chiroptera; family Hipposideridae; genus Hipposideros; species Hipposideros armiger. The sequence continues at coordinate 419,927 of NW_017731831.1, forward strand.
ATCAGGCACGTTCAGGGTGTTATGGCCATAGATAACCTTAAAGCAAATCTAAGGACCAGAGATGAAGATTGCTCCAATGCCATAGGCCATCTTTCATAGTATCTGCTTAACTTAACTTTCTATGTCTTGAAACTTGAGCATTTCATGCTCTAAAGAGCTCCTCCCCCACAATCTCTTCCCAGCTCCCCACATGCCTCCTTCCGCTATGATCTGCTGCTGATGGTCATTTGGATAGCCATGGGTGTTCATGCTCATGGAAAGATGGGAGGAGATCCTAAAGGGAAGCAGTTGTCATATTTCAGATTCTTTTCTGCAGAGCAATTACAGAACATTATTCTTTACCTCGTCCTGGAAAATCTGGCTTCTTAATTATAATAAAAAACTTGAATTTATACATCGCCGAGTGTCTAAAAACTCTCAAATCTAATTTGCATGTAAAATACCTTGTTGCTCCTCCAAAACAGCTCCATAAGGACAAGAAAGGGCCAATCGCTTCCTTTGAGTCACGGTTCAACAGCTAATGGGATGTGATGCCTTAAGTTCAGTTTATAGCATTAACTCTCAGGAGGAAAGAAGCTAAAAAGATAGCCTCCTAGAATTTCCTCAATGATCTAAATGAAGATTCGCTAAAGATCTGGCCAGTGGAAGTCTTGATAGAAATTAGAGGAAAAGTCTCTTGTTTCTTAGACACTGCCCAGCCCTTTTAAACTGGGTATACAAATAAGGCTCCCTGAGAGCTAGTGATCTCCAGAGGCCCTGCTGCCCAGCCCAACCCAAGTGCTCCAGCACCTTCTATTCTTATTGGTTGATATCTGAGGGGTTAAGGGTCACTGCTTTCCTTTCTCCCTTCACCTTGGTCCCCTCCAGCCACAGCTAATAGCCCAGGGAGCATTCATTTGTCTCAGGAAGATTAAGTGAAATGCAGTGGCATTTCTTCTAAACATGACTTGATTTTATTTTTCTTCTCAAATCCTCCTCTTCCTTCTCCACTCCCCACAGGACATTGTGCAGACCTCTCCATGAGGCCTGGAAAATCTTCATTGCTCCAGTGATCTGTGTTATGACACTTTGAGTCTCGCCATTAAGTCAATATTTAGAAGTGCAATTTAGAAATGGCAGTAGTTCAAGTCTTCCTGTCAGGTAGATAAAGCAGCAGACTGAAAAATTGATCAGTGGTGAAGCGTCCAAAATACCACACCTCAAGTCTTGAGAATTTAATATTGTAAACAGACTCATTATTACCCCCACCCAATGGTGCCATGGAGCTGTTCGGGAAGAAATACGCCTCAGGAAATTATCCCAGACCCTAAATTGAATATTTTTGGGGGAAGGCCCAAAGAAATCAGCCAGGAACTGCATAACTTAGAACCTAGAAGTGTTCTGCAGAGGATAAGAGCTGAGTGTGTATCCACTGATTTTATTCCCCTACTCCATCCCTCTGATTTGAGGTCAAAAGAATTTTATTGAGGGGGCAAAGGAAGAGGTTCCAGTGCTTACTTCATATTGAAAGCAGTCCAAGGCAGAAAAGGATGCCTTTTTCAGACACTCAGTGCTACCTTACACAGTGGTAGTGATTTTTAGATTTTACTCTTATGGCTATTATCAAATACAAAACAGCAACAAAATAGCAGTCTTTTAGGAGTATGGTTGAAACTCTTCGGAGTAAGTGTTTGAAGACTCTTATGTTCTACGTCTTTCATCATGCACTTTGCAGTGTTAACAACCAAACATTCAGGAGGACTTGGGGGCAACCATTCATATGGCCCTGGGATGGTGTGGGGTGTGATTCTGGGCTCTTCTACTGGCCTCTTCTTGTCCTGTGCAGGTATTCAGGTGAATAAGACACCTTCTATGTGGGGAGAGACACATTGCCACCTGTCTTCCCCTCCCCTACTTCCCAGAGGTGGGCTGGGTGGGGTGTTAACAGTGGGTATCTGACTCAGCTCCTATAAAGTTTTGGTTTTTACAATCTAGGTGATTTCATCGGGATAAGTAGGAAGACAGGATTGGCTATTGATGAAGAATTGTGGGTTGTCCACAATCTTCCCCTTTCCAGCCGTGGTGGGTCCCTGACAACCTTCAGCTGCACTGAACCTAGATGCATACACTTAGGCACAGGGAGAATTAGGAGCCCAGCATCAATCATGAAAATGTATGAGTTAACACTGTGGCTAAGTTCTTTGACTCTACGTATGGACTTCAAACATCTGGATAAAAACTGGAACTTTTTTTCAGGCGAATATTTGACATTGCAAATACAAGGGAATCCAGATTTTTACTAAAATTTCCAAGAATATCTCCAATTTAGCATTAATGTTTAAGATGTATGTAATTTTAGAACCGCAAGAGGCCTTGTCAGTATGTAGTTTGCTGATTCCTACACTTGTGAATCAAGACCTCTTTAGGAAACTGATGAAAGTTATGGATTCCTTTTCTAGAAAAAACACACTCATACATACTACACTCACAATTTTGTGCTCATGTGATACAAAAGACTACAATAATGAGGATTGCTAAATTGTCTTTGACATGGCAACACATATATATCTATAATATCTAATTGATTTGATTTTTTTCAATGTGATGGAAACATGGATTAAAAACTCACCAAAGTATCAAACAAAACCCAAGCTCCTGTAATTAATGTCTGGCACGATTAGGCTTGGTTCAAAATTCTCTAAGACTCTGAGTTGAATTCACCTTGAGTCATTTCCTTTATTTGTTGGTAAGTTCGATAAAATCTGCATCACTGTGGTCGTCTGTCTGTGTCAGCAAGAAAAAGATTACAAATTTGCATTTCAAGTTTAAGGTTGTCTCAAAGAAGTGATCTTCAAATGCATTCTGCAGGATTTCTAGGCAGCAACCATTTCTGCTGCAGAGAAACTGAGTAGGCGCTGGATCTTTGGGCTGCTGCCTGTAGAAGCAATTCCTTCAGCGTTCGGAAGTTTTCATAGCTGTCTAGCCACATCCAGTCTCTTTTTGTAGGATGGTATTTTGGCAAAAGAGCTCATAGTTTCAGCATCCATTGTGGTAATTAAAAAGCCTTAAAGAGAAATCCAGGGATGGACTTCCATTCTTCACAAATCATGGCAAACCTGTTTCTTCATAAAACATCTTAAAAGGGTGTGACTCAAGGCCCAGGAATAGGTCCTCAGGAAATAACTATGAACAAAACCAGATCCAAGCTCTTCTCACCCCATCACCCTCTCCCCCTGAGAATTTACCATCTAGTCAAGGAGACAGATGGTAATCTGACCCTAGCCTAACTAAGTGTAACAGTACACTTGTTAAAAGTATAATAATGAAAAGCATATTGCATCATGATATCATCTAATAAGGGATCTGGTTTCATATGAGAGTGTGACATGAGTTAACACCTGAGAGGTGGGGGAGTAAAAGTAGGGGAGTTGGTGGGACAGAGCATCCAGACTGAGGGAATAGCATGTGTTAAGGTCCCGGAAGGGATAGGAGAAGCACAGAAAATTCAAGAAACTGAGAGAGGAGGATGGATGTGGTGTGAAAGAGGTAGAGAGAAGCCTAGGCCAGGCCAGGCTCTATTGCCACCTCCAGCGTGGCTAGTCGAACAGGCTGGAGTGGGGGCGACAGAGGATTAAGAAAGACAGATGAAGCACTTGAAAGCGGGGGCTAGGTGGACAACTGTCTCCTGATGGGAGGGCAGTGACCCAGTCTAGCAGCCGTGGTTTACTTATATAGCCTTGCTTACCTGGGGGCAAGGAAGGGGAGGAAATGGCCTTGGGCAGAGGATGTTCCGTGCATCAGCTGCAGGATGTTTGCAACCAATGTTGCAACAAATGTCTCAGACCCAGGATGTTTTATCACCAGTGTACGAAACCACCTCCGTATGCTGAGATGCTGTGTCAGCCTTGCAAAAACATAGCCAGAGAGTGTGCCTTGCACCAGCCTCTCCTTTACAGCTCCGGAAGGTGGTCTTGGTCTCCAGCACTCTATGGTTCAAGCTAAAAATTGTATTCTTATCCTGAGAGGAATAAGAAGTCATTGGAAGGTTTTATGTAGGGAGGTAAGAGTATCATACTTGCATTTTGTTAAGACTACTCTGGCTTCAACATGGAGAATGGAACATAGGCATCCACCGTAGATGGACAAGAGGTGACCGACCAGCCAGGAAGTTATTGCACAGACCTTGGAAAGAGGTGAGGATAGCTTAGACTAACAGAAGTGGTGAGAAATGGATGGATTGTGGACATATTTAGGCATTAAAATTGCTAGGACCTGGTGATGGATTGGATTTGGGATTAAGAGATTGAGCCAAGGCTGGGGAGAGTCTTGTGCTGCTGTTGTAGTACTCTCCTTCCCAAGTTTGCCAGGAACTCCTCAGAGTGTAGTGGAGAAGGCGGACCCAGAGGGAGGGGTCCTAAGTGAAGAAAGGGCCCAAAGTTGGTTCTTCCTATATTAAATCAGTGCTCAGGAGAGAATGAGAGAATGCTGGATCTTGGCTTTTGTTGGCTGAGGGCAGTCCTACCCTCAATTCCTCCTAGGCCTGTGTCACAGTCTTGGTTGGTGCCAAACCCCTCCTCCTGGTAGGTCAGCGGGCAGGTGGGCTCAGATGCCTCTGCTGTGCCTTTCCCACATGGACCGGTGGGCCACCGACTATCTGATCCAGCAAAAATCAGAGGGATTCCTGCTGTGTTGGGTCACAGACATGGCACTTTCACCCGACCAGAGCCCTTTGTGTGCAGAGAGCCCTGTTCTCCCGGCTTCTCCCCCCGCCCCCCTGCAGTTCTCCCTGCGCCCCCCTTCAGTTCTCCCTGCTATGTTTCCAGAACTTCACCGAAGCACTTGGGGAGCCTGACAGAAATTTAAAGCAAAGAACCAAAATATGGCTTCTAGACCAATTCAGTCACTGTCTTGCTGGGAACAGTCAGTTAATTTCTCCAGTTTCACTATTTGTCCAACAGGGATGACCACATGTACCTCTCAGGCTTGCTGGGCATGTGAAAATGAGATAAAATATGTAGAGTATTTGACCAGAGTTCAATTCACCCCCAGCCCCCAGATTCTAAAATGGGAATTTTAGCCTGTGCCCATTTTCATGAGTCACACAGGGGGGAGTGCTCTGACCCCCAAAATAGAAATTTTTGAATTCACATCAAGAATTCAAATATACACTTGCAAACACCACAGCGTGAAACATGAGCCTTATTTTAAGTCACCAAGAGAACTCTGGGACAAGCCATCAGGGACGATAAGGGACAGGAGGGGCGTGCTTGTAGGAAAGTGGTGGACAGATGAAGCTGGCTACTGGGTCATTGCAGAAGGAAAAGAGGACAAAGCCTGGCTTTTTGATGTCTCACAGATGGGACAGAGACAGGGTGAGTCACACACGTATAGGTGGAGCTTAACTCCAGGCAGTGTGACCACTGGAGTGGCCCCTGGCTGTTGGCCCAAGGATTGCAGAGAAGTGGCTTTGCAGGGCCCACATGCCCAGTACTCACTCCTGCTCCCTGCCGCTCCTAGGAGTGGCTCAGAGCCACCACAGAGGTTGGGAAGACCAAGGTCCCCTAGACACATGGGGGAAACGACGGTTTGTAAGGCTTGGAGATCACAGGCTTGGATTTGAGGGGTGGGGGGATGGGGAGTCACTGGGTAGGTTGAGCAAATGATCGCGGGGCTGAACTCTGCAGTAAAGATCTTGTTGGCTTCTTGTACCTCAAGATGGCTCAGTCTGTTGTGAGCCAAATACCAGGAAACCACCTGCTCAGAGAAGGAGGTTTTTGGTGGGGAATACCATGTGGTATAGAGGTCAAAGTGGCTTCCTGTGGGGGGAACATGTTGTCACAGTAATAATGTAATCATTTGCAAAATTTAGAGGACCCTGAAGCATGAGTTGCAGTCCAATAGCCTATATGATGGGGTCCCCAGGTCATTCCAGTAGTGGTCATTCATTCCTCACCTGCTCCCACTTGGAAGGAGGGCAGGCCCCTACTCTGGGCCAGATATTTTTTTCCCTAGGTAAAGCTAATGAGCAGATGCAGAGACTAAAACCCCATCTTTGGACTCATTATGCCTTGCTGTAGTATCATCATTGCGTTCCTAAACCAGAGACTCAGCCAGGGTCAGCCATATATTCCTTCTCACCCTGGTTCCCTGTTAGTCACTCTGAGGCCCAGCGAGTCATTTTCAGTTGAGTTTTTGGAATCTGCTCTAATGGAGGAGTTGCTTCTCATCTCATTTTTCTCCCGGGCTTGCTCTCTGCCCCTGCACACAAGGCCAGTCTTCAGTGGAGTCCTGTGTTCAGGCCAGCCCACAGCGCTCTTTGTACATCAGAGGAGAGGTGTCGCCAGAGGTCTCCCAGCCCTGGGGCCCAGGCCAACCCTGGGGAAGGGTCTCTGAGATCAAAGGCTCTGCTTTCCCTAAGGACTTGTTCCCACAAGCTCCTGTGCCTCAGATGCATTTTCCTGGAAAAGGTTACATGTTTCTAAGTGAGCTAATTGGCTTAGCTGTTTTAATAAGCTCTCTTGAGACATGTATTCAACAGTTGTACACCTGCCTCATATCACATAAAATGCAGCTCATAGGGGTTATTGTTACAAGATGTGTCAAAGTTGGCAAGCGGAGCTGCACTTGGAAGGAGAGACCTGTGTTCTAGGAAGTTGGAGAAATGTGATTTTTATGGGCTCAACTTGGTGGTCCTTGGAGAGAGTTGCCAGGAAACAAGGATCATGCAGGGAAGCTGTGAGCATCGTGGGAAAGGACCAGAGCTGGGAGAGCCGATTACTCGCCAGTAGGGAGACCTTGGGACAGTCACTTCTCCCATGTGAGGCCTTTATTTTTTCAGCTATAAAACAAAGGCGTTTGATGTAAGACTGCCATGAAAAGCTGTGGAAGTTGCGAGTTGTGCAAGGATGTCACATCCATGAGGCATCACTCACATTGTAGACATCATAGAGTTGCATCTTTATTTCAACAATATTTTGGCCCATGCCAGTCAAGTGCTGTTGTGACAAAATACGTATATTAAAATAATTTTCTGATAATGGAAGTTAAGTATTTTGAAGAAGAAATGCCTTTTTTCTTCTTCCCACAAAGGTGCCTGGGCTTAGTGGTGGCCCTCTTCTATTTTGTACTCTATATTTTCTACTCTAGATACATTTATTAGGTTGTAGAAGAGGATAGTCACTCAGGCTGAGGTGGGAATGTCTAGCAGGAAGGTGGACTCTAGACAGAGATAAGATGAGATCCTAGAAAATGAACTCTAAATAAGAGCAATTTCCTTCAAGTTTCCCTGGGATGGAGGAAACAAGATGGAGTAAAGCAAAAACATGCCCTTGAAGTGGTTATGAAACCAGAATCTTGCTCCAAAGTTCCTGTTTGATCTTTGAAACTGTAAGATCCAGGCCATTGCCTTTGTTTCCCCACAGACCCTTGTGCTTTCCTCAGGCACTTTGCAGTGACCTGCGATGACCTCAGCTGATCAGATTCCATGCTCCCGGTGAAGCCATGAAATGGCCTGGAGGCAGCAGCCCAGAGGTTGAGCAGTGAGTCCACTTCCACAGATTGCATCTGTGGTAGATCCAGAAAGGGGCCCACAGACCTCTGATTAGAGAACTGTCTCATCGGATCTACAAAACATTCCCCTCCAGTCTGCTGATTTCCATCAGAAAAAGACTAAAGAAAACTAAACTAAGCACCCACACTAATTCACCTAGGAAAATTAGCCTTGCTCTCTCTAAAACTACCAATTTTACTAATTCCATGTTCCATTGCATTATGGCTGTCATTTCTTAATGGCTATTTTCCTTGTCGATCATTTATTCATTCTGGGTTATAAGATTAGTGGTAAGGTGAATGTTTTTGCCTTTTGAGACTTCATCAAGGAGACACCATTCAGGACAGAAAAAGCAGAAGGATTGCACTTGTCCCAGTTTCTGTGCACTTGGGTACTAGTCTAATCCTTTCTCAGGGACACATGGGGGCATAGAGCTTCTATCCAAAGTAACCATGTCTGCAGGACTTGCATTCAGGGCACCTCTGCTAGGTTGAGATACAATCTTCTCTCCTCTGGGTATCTGATTATATGAATAGATAGTAAGTGTTAATGCCTCATTTGCTCTGCTATGAAGGTTCTTCCTCTCTCTGCTCTGCTTACAGAGCTTCAGCTGTGGGACAGCCCCGAGGAGCATCAACCATACCACTGTCAGTCATATCTTACCTTCAACTCCCCTTACCACTTTATGTCCAGCTGCTTTCTGAACATTCCAGTTTCCACGGAGTAGAGATACTGCTGCCTAGTTTCCTATTTCAGGGGTCTTCAAACTAGGTTCCCAAGGATTTCCAAGACCAAGATTAATTTTAAGGAAATTAATTCTAAGATCCTCGACTCTCATATATATTATAAATATTGTTCTGACTAAAAACATACCCTTTTTCTACTTTGCATAAGAAAGGAATACCCTCAGCCATCAAGAAACCTTACTGAGGTGTTTTGCCCCAGTATATGAAAGCCTTCAGGCACCAAACAAAAGGACAGTTCAAAATATTGGTGTAGGTGTTGAGAAAGTGAATGCATCTACAATAGTAACAAAAATAATAAAAATAAAAAACATCAAGTCTTTTCCAATCCTTGCTTTTAAATTATTTAAGAAAAACTTAATTGAGTTGTCAGCTAAAACATTATTTAAAATTTTATGATAGATCACAACATGAATATTGGCATTCAAAAAAGCACTCCAAAGAATCAAATGATATTGGTACAACAATCTACTTCTATTTCCATCTACTTATTTACCTAAACAACTTTCTTAACACTTACCCTTAACAAATAAGAATAGAATAGATTTTGAACATGTCTCATTCTAGAGATCAGCCATAGTCATCCATGGATATATGAATTAATTTTTAAAAGCATCCTTTTGCCTTTCATTATGAGATGCATTTCTAATAAAATGTAACATTTTATGTTTGACAATTATTTATTGAAATTTAGGGTTCTACTTTGTACAAAGACAGGCTTAGTTGTTTTGAAACAACTCTGTTATCCAACAACAACTAGAAAATCTGCTGGAATATGTGTACATGTACATATTTGTGATGGATCAGAGACAGACCAAGACTTAGAGAAAGAGGTATATCTGGCAATTGGTATCATGTCTCCCCTTCAGTCAAACACTAATCTCAGAAGCAG
>NW_017731831.1:430189-462713 GCF_001890085.2 Hipposideros armiger
AAAATTCTATATCCAGTGAAAATATCCTTCAAAAATTAAGGTAAAATGATGATCTTTTCTAGAAACAGAAAAATGAATTTATTGCCAGTGGGTTTAGTGTAAAGGACATACTATATTTTTCAGAAAATGGTCACAGATGGAAACAGGGATGGAGGAAGGAATGAAGAGCAACAGAAAGGGTAAATATGTAGACAAAATAAGTTAATAATAATAATAGTTATTATTATAACTATTATTATTATTATAACTATTATTACTATTATAACTATTAATATTATAACTATTATTATTAATAATTGTTTGGATTAAAAATCCATAGAGAACTAAAATACATTACAACAGAAGCACAGAATGTGGGAGAAATGTAAAATTCAGACTTAAAGTGTTCAAATGTCTTTGCATTTTCTGGGAAGTTATGGAAGTGCAAATTTACATTAGACTTCAATAAACCAATATTTCAATTTTTTATCATTTCCAGGGCAGAAAGGAATTAATTAAAATATAAATAGCAAGGTAATGGAAGAAGTGAAATGAAAGAAAAATAATACATACTTAATCCAAAAGAAATCAGGAAAGAAGATAAAAACTATACAAGATATGTAGTAAGATGGCTGATTTAAACACAAAGATATCAATAAATGCATTACATGTATAATCTACTTTTTTACTAATATCTCATTAAATATTTCAATTAGTGTAAATGATTCATTTGTATACAGTTCTAAAGCAGGTAAAACTAATAGTGTTAGAATAGAGTTTATACGTGGCAGAAGGGAGCATGAGAATGTGCCTATGTGTAACACTGTTTCCTGAGCTGAGTACTGGTTGGTTATATGATGCATTCATTTTGTAGGAATTCATTGAACAGTACAATTATGATTTAGTTATTTTTGTGTCTATATTAAACTTTATAGAAATTTATATTAAAAACAACAATGTGCAGACTAGATAAAAGCAAAACCTAATATATGTTGCATATAAAAGATGTACATCAAATATAAGTATGAAGAAACGTTGAAAGTAACAGCAATTTTAAAAGACACATCACATAAACATTAACCAAGGAGAGCTGGTGCAGCTATACTATCAATGTAGACTTTAAGTCTAGAATATTTTTAAGATAAAGAAAGACATTTCATGTTGATTTAAAGTTCAATTTACCAGAAAAAATGTAACAATTCTAAATTTTAATGCTCCTAATTATACCTCAAATAACAAACCTCAAAATAAATAGAGCAAAAATTGACAGAATGAAAAGGAAAAATGGGTAAATTCACAACTATAGTAGAGGTTTTGAACATGTCTCACTCTAGAGATCAGACATAGTCATTCATGTATATATGAATTTGTTTTTAGAAAAGCTAGTAAAATGGATGAAACCTTATCAAGGAATAAAGAGAGACAACAAAAATAATCAATAATAAAATAGAAAAGGGGACATCAGCCTAGAACTTGCAGACATTAAAAAGCTAGTAAAATCATGTTATGAAAAATGTTATGCCAATGTATTTAAAAATGTAGATGAAATAGACAAATTTCTGGGCAGAAATTACCAAAGCTTACAAAAAGAAATAGAAAATTGGAATACTTCTGTATCTGTTTTTCAAATAAATCTTTTAAAAACCTTCCTTAATAGAATGCCCCCATATTAGATGCCTCCACTAGCAAACTTTTCATACAATTAAGGAAAAAGGACCACCAATGCTGCACAAATTCTTTCAGAGAAGGTATAAAGACAAATCACTTTTGTAATGAAGTGAGCATAGGCTCAATACTAAAATGTGGCAAGGATATTAAAAGAAAGTCAAACTACAGAACAACCTTTTTCATGAACATAGATGTAAATATTCTAAACAAAATATTCTATAGTATTAGATGGGAGTCTGAAGGTATATATATGTATATATGCATATATGTATGTATGTATATGTGTATATATATTTCTAATTGACCTATCATAATTTTTTGAAAAGATCATGTTTCATTACTGCTCTAAAGCGTTTCCCTTGTCATAAATCAGGTATTGACTATATTTGTGAGTCTGTTTCAAGAATCTCTAAACTGTACCTTTAGTTTATGTGTCTATTCTTGCAAAAATATCATTTTGTGTTAATTTTTGTAGCTTTAAAATAAGTCCTTATGTCTACCTAATGGGGTAAATCTTCCCGTTTTGTTCATCTGACTCAAGATTGCCGTTGCTATTCTTGACTCTTCATTTCCATGTAAAGTTTAGAATCAACCTGCCAATTCACACACACACACACACACACACACACACACACACACACACACACACTTTTGGAATTTTGATTGGAATTACAATTGATATACTTATAGTATTAAGGCTTCCAATTCATAAACTAATATATTCCTCCACTTTTTAATGTCTTTTTACATTTCTCTGAATAATTTTGTATATAAAATTCTTAAGTCATTTTTATTAGATTTATTCATATATCTTTTATGCTTTTATTCTATCCTAAATTGGTTTGGTATTGGTTTTGGTATTGGTTTTTTAATTTTTGTTCCTAGTAAACATAAATACAATAACAATTTTCTTTTTAATTGCTTTCTTTTTTTCTCTTTGCTTTCTGCCATGTCCCCCTTGTGGATAGGGCCTCCAGTACAATATTGAATAGAAGTCATGGCAGGAGGCAACCTTATCTCATTCCTGAACATATTTTACCATCAACTATGCTGTATGCTGTAGGATTTTTTGGTAAATATTTTGTATCAGATTAAGGATGTGATTTACTAGTTACCCAAGTTTATTCTAATAAATTCTAGCTTAGTTTACTAAGAGTTTCTGTTATAAATGTTTTTTTAATTTTATCAAATAGTTTTTAGGTGTCTACAGAGATGATCAAATAATTTTTTACCTTTATCTTGTTGCTGTTGTGAATTATATTGATACATTTTAAAATATTGAAAATATCTTGTATTCCTATAATAAACCCAATTCAGTTTGCATGTATTATTCTATTTATTATTGATTTTGGAAAACTGGACATTCACACAATAGAATTTTTATGACCTAATCTGTACATTAGAAGGAAGTTGGAAGCTACCACTAAACAATATGTTTTTGGTTTCTTCTTTCAAAAACAACAAATATTTATTTTAGTAAAGTTAGTTCAATTGATAAGCAATTATAAGAATATAAAAATCAACCACAATCCCTCTGAATCAGCCAGGAGTTGTCTGCTGCAAGAAATAGAAAATCTTACCTAACATTGAACAGTGATAAACCAGGCAGAGTCTCCAAAGGTCTTATTGCCTCAAAGATGCCTTGCACCCACCTGGTCATTTCACAGGGTGAATAGATACAGTGGGATTGTGTGTCCTGAGTGAATCTCTCCTGCAAGGAATCAGAAAAACGGAGATTACATGTACATCTCTTAAGACATGAAAAGTGGTTAAAAGGTCAAATGATTTACTTGTATTACATAATAAGAAGTACTTTACGTGGTTTACCTGCTTAACAATGTGTAAACAATTCTTTTTTTATTATTTATTTTAAATTTTTTTTTATCTTTGAGGAGGGCACAGCTCACAGTGGCCCATTGAGGATTGAACAGGCAACCATGGTGTTATTAGCACCATGCTCTAACCAACTGAGCTAACCGGCCACCCCCAACAATTCTTAAAACTTAATTTCTTTATATACTTCTACTCTATTTTTGCAAATTAACCTTTTATCTCCATGCTCATTGACTCATGGCTTAAAGATGGCTACTGCAGGTCTAGAGATCATGTCCTCACAACCTGCATTCCAAAGTGGAAAAGAGAGAGGGAGGCAATGCAAGCAATGAAGGCAAAACTTCCCACTCTAAGCACCTTAGCAGATCAAAAGGCCAGTACTGGGTCACGTGACCATTTCTGGCCACAAGGGACCCTGGGGAGGTGAGAAAGCTTTCCTCTTTCTATAGTAAGAGATGGAAAGGAAAAAGGGAGCTTAGAATGATTTTGGTTTAGTCAAAAAATGTCTACCAAGGCATAAGTTTGTTCTCTGTATTTATGAGTCCAAACTGATGGTTGCCACATGGGAGGGAGGTAGGGAGGCAGGGTGGAAAAGGTGAAGGGATTAAGAAGTACAAATTGGTAGTTACAAAATAGTCATGGTATTTCATTATTTGGATATACCATAATTTAACCATACCTCTATTACTAAACATTTAAATTGCTTCTTAATTTAATATTATAAGTATAACATTGTAATGAAGATGCTTGTATTACAGCTTCATTTTCTTAGAATATGCTCCGAGAAGTGATCTGCTTCAAAGCATGCATATGATAAAATTGTATGAATATTGCCTAACAACCTTATTCTCAATGGATGAGAGTGACTTAGGAATTTATACCTAGGTATATACCTTTTATTGTTTTAAAAAAAAAACACAGATGTTGATCCGTAGCAGACAGTGAAATCAATTTATAGGTTGATAATCACTATTTTAAAAAAAATACATAAAACGAATAGAAAAGAACAAGAAAGTATTAGCGTGCATTGCTTATAGTTTGGTGCAACTTTTATTTCCTCTGTGAATGTGTGTCTTCTGTACTTGTCATGAAACAATATGAATATTTTGCCAAGTTTTAAAAACATTCCCATAGAGGAACTCTCATGCATGCCTCTTGATTTCCAGCATTGATTTCTTACTTCTATGTCTTGTTAATTGCCTTGATAAGAAGTTCTATAACAGTAATAAATACAGCAGTGATGGTAACATTGCCAATTTGTCTCTGACCTAACTGAAAATACATCCCAGGAAGTTGTGAAATACAGGATTTTCACTGTTGTTAATAACTAGCCTGCCAGTGAAGTTCTCATTTCCTCTTTACATCAAGTTACATAAAGTTTTTTTTTTTCTTATTTATAAGAAGTTGGATTTATTTTTAGTTAACTGTTATGATCAATTCCTAGTTTTATTACTGTGGTCAGATAATATGCATTGTGGCCTATATAATTTCTGTTTTTTGGAAGTTATTGAGTTTCTTGTGTGTGTGCGAGCCAGAATCTTATCAGTTTTTCCAACTGTTATGTTTGATGATAATGCACACTCTATAATAATAAGATAAAATTTTCAATGTCTATTGAATCCAACTTATTGATATAACATTCAAATCCTCTATATATTTACATAGCTGTATCTTATATATTTTATAGAGATATATCTTATATATATCTGTTATTCTTTATATCTTTCTACTTACATGAAAAAGTTTGCTGTAAGACACTATGCCATGTTACACTGGCAGCAGCCTCATACATCTTGTGATTACTGTGTCTTTGGATTGCACCATTTTCTCTTGTGTTTGATTTAATCTTGTGTTGCTTTGCACATCATGGTCCCTAAGCACACAAAACCTACTGCCACTGTTGCCAATAAGAGGCCACGCTGAGTGACTGACCTGGAAACAAAATTAAGGACACGAAGGTGGAAAATCCATGACAGTTATTGCTCGCCAGTCAGACATGTCCCATTCCACCATAGTTATGATCTTGAAGCACAAGAACAAAGTGACGGAAGCTGTTAAAGGATCTGCTTTATTGAAGTCAACAAGACTACCAAAAATTTGAGAAGACATGGAGAAACGTCTAATGACCGGGATTGAAGACCAGACACAGAAGCGTATCCCTCTCAGCACCATGATGATCATGGCCAAAGCAAAACGTTTGTTTGCAGTGTTGAAAGAAAAGACTGGACCCAACTACAATGTTGAATTTATTGCTAGCTCTGGGTGGTTTAAATGATTCAAGACTCATTATTCATCACATAATGTGAAAGTGAGTGGTAGCCTGCGAGTGCTGATGTGAAGGCAGCTGAAGAATTTTTGGAAACTCTAGATAAGCTTATTGTGGAGGAAAATTACTTGCCAGAGAAAATATTCAGTGTGGGTGAAACCTCCCTATTCTGGAAAAGGATGCCTGAAAAGACTTTAATATCTAAGGATGTCAAGTCAATGGCAGGCTTCAAGGCTTTTAAGGACTGGATAACAGTCTTGCGTGGGTGCAATGTTTCAGGCTACAAACTGAAACCCTTTGTGATCTGGCACAGTGAGAAACCCAGAGCCTTCAAACATGTCAATAAGCACACATTGCAACTATGCTACAGAAGCAATAGGAAGTCTTGGATGACCCAGCTCTGCTTCCAAGATACCCTCCTGAAATCCTATGTCAGTGAAATGGAGTAGTACTGTTTGGAGAAATAGTGCACCTTTCAAGATTTTACTTATTGTTGATAATGCTCCTGGACATCTTCCTTTTATTGGTGCTCGTCATCTCAATATCAAAGTGGATTTTTCTCCCTCTGAACACCAGCTCTTTGATCCAACCAATGGATCAAGGAATTATAGCAGCTTTTAAGGCCTACTACCTGAGAGGGACCTTTGCTCAGGCTACAATGCAACTGAGGGAAACACAGAAGACACTGATGCAATTCTGAAAGGATTACATCTATGACTGCATTAACAACCTTGCTTGGGCTTGGAGTAATGTCACCAAGGAGTGTATAAATGGCATCTGGTAGAAGACAAACTAAAGAGGTTTGTCCATGACTTCAAAGGATTTGCCAAGTATGAGGAGGTTGCAAAAATCAACATGGTTGTGGCTGAGGTGTGGATGAGAATGCCATGGAGGAGCTCCTACAGGTGGTTCCTGAGGAACTGACTAACGAGGAGTTGTTGGAACTGGGACAGGAATGCAGAGCTGAAGAAGAGGCAAGAGAAAAGGAAACTGCAGGAAAAGGAAAAGAACTCCCAAGAGAATTCACAGCAGAAACATTTGCAGACCTCAACAAGCTCCTTAAAAAGTTTGACCAAAAGGTTTTCATTAATAGAAAGGAATGTTCATGGTACATTCTCTACTTGCATGCAAATCTATGACAAAAAGAAAGAAAGAGAGGGAGGGACAGAGGGAGGAAGAAAGGAAGGAAGGAAGGAAGGAGTTAAGCAGACCACCATGGACATATTCCTGAAGAGTAAAACCTCCTTCTCAAGAAGAGCCTCAGGGATGTCCTTCAAGGGCTTTTTCCAGAAAAAGGTATTGATATCATGGAAGATGACAGCTCCATTCATGTTATTGCCCTGAAGACCTTCCAGTGGGACAAGATGTGGAGGTATTGTCATTGATTGTTTTTGTCCATTCCCAGGCTTCATATAAACGGAACCCTACCACATATACTCTTCTGTGTCTGCCTTCTTTTGTTCAATATAATGTTTATGAGATTCACTCCTTGCGTGGCATGTATCAGTTTATTATTTTTCACTGCTGAGTAGTATTTCATAGCATAAATATATCAAAACTTATTTTGCCATTCTTCTATTTAAGGATATTTGGGTTATTTCCAGTTTGAAGCTATTATAACTAAGGCTACTATGAACATTCTTGTACAAGTCTTTTTGTGGACATATGTTTTCACTTCTCTTATGTAAATACCTAGGGGTGAAATTCCTGGTTCGTAGAGTAGATATCTATTTGACTTTGTAAGAAGCTGTTGAACAATTTTACAAAGTGGCCATTATTTTATTGTCCCACCAGAAAACTACAAGGGTTTCAGTTGCTCATGTTCACTTTAATTTGGTATTTTATAAAAATCTACTTTGATAGATAAATATATCAATTTGCTCATACTTATTGTTGTATGGTATAGCTTTTCCTATCCCTTTCTTTCTAACCAGTCAATGTATTCATATTTTTAAATTTTTTCTCTAATTGATAGCCTATATTTGGGTCTTGATTTTTTACCCAGTCTGACCATCTGTCCCTTTAAAATAAATAGTTTCATCCATTTACATTTGATGTAATTATTGCTATGGTTGGATTTAAGCCTACCGTCTT
This sequence comes from Hipposideros armiger, assembly GCF_001890085.2. NCBI lineage: Eukaryota > Metazoa > Chordata > Mammalia > Chiroptera > Hipposideridae > Hipposideros > Hipposideros armiger. The sequence continues at coordinate 438,030 of NW_017731831.1, forward strand.
TGTATTATTTTTTATTTGTCTTGTTTTCATTCCTCTGTTGTTCCTTTCCAATATTCCTTTCCATTAATTGAATACTTTTAGAATATTATTATAGCTTCTCTATTGACTTCAGATTTTATTGTTTTTTTTTTCTAATGGCTTACCCTAGACATACCAATATGCATCTTTAACTTATTCATGTTCTACCTTGAAATAATATTTTATTACTTCACAAATGATGTTAAAGTTTTTAAATTTTATAATGCCATTTGTCCACATACTTACTTTTTATATTCTTATTATCATCTATTTTACTTATACATATGTTGTAAACCCTAGCATATATTGTATATATATTGTTTTAATTTTACTTTACATAGTCAATACTATTTGAAAGAAATTTATTTATTTATTTATTTATTTATTTATTTATTTATTCATTTATTTATTTATTTAGCTGAGCCATCCCGCCACCTGTTGGCAGCTCACGGCTGCTCAGCTCAGGCTGGGACTCGAACCGCTGTTGCTCAGACCTCAAACTCTTGAGTGAGCTCTTAACCAAGTGAGCCACTCAGCCAGCCCAAAAGAAACTTATTTTATGTTTACCCTGTCTTGTCAGTATTTGTGTCACCTATGGATCTGGTTCTGTTGACCATTTTTCTCTTAGTTATAGGGCACATTTCACTGCTTCTTAATATATCTAATGATTTTTTTTATATGCTAAACATTGTGGGGAAAATAACAGTAGACAGCATAGCAAATGATACTTTGCTCCAGGAAAGTTCATGCCCCTTCCTAGGTCAGGCCTCTAGGTGGAGGCGAAGTTAATCTAATCTGTAGCTGAGCTGGATTGGGGCTTTTCTGAGGCGTCGGTTAGATTGGTTTTGCCACTGGCTTCACATGTCATGAGGAACAATAATGAACATCCCTTTAGCACAGCGGTTCTCAACCTTCCTAATGCCGCGACCCCTTAATACAGTTCCTCATGCTGTGGTGACCCCCAACCATAAAATTATTTTCGTTGCTGCTCTATAACTGTAATTTTGCTCTGTTATGAATCGTAATGTAAATATCTTTTTGTTTTCCATGGTCTTAGGCGACCCCTGTGAAAGGGTCGTTTGGCCTCCAAAGGGGTTGCGACCCTCAGGTTGAGAACCGCTGCTTAGCAGGGCTTGGAATCTATCCAGTGGATAACTTTTTATTCTTTACATGAAGAATTTATGCTGCCAACCTTTTGGATCACCGAGGAGTTCTTTTTCTCTCCAGCATTGTCACCAACTTTATGCAACTTGGAAGAGCTTTCTCTATCCTGATGTTCTTCTCCAGCCTTTGATGAGCTGTGGCCTTACACTCAGTGAACAGTTTGTGTACTTTGGGGGAATTTCTCTCCATTCTCCTATCCCAGCCTTAGCCTTTGGTAGAATGCTGCCATGGCTCTTGATTAAGTTAAAAATCATTGTAATTTTTTAAAATAAAAAATTCCCTGACAGCGTTACAACAGATCTACTTTCCCACATTTTGTCTTCAACTTTACTATAGAATTCTATACGTAATTAGTCAATAAAAAAATGTTTATACCCGGCTTCAATCTGAGGCAAGTATAAATTTCTCAGGTGAACTACATTCATATGCCAGTGTTAAGTCCAGATTCATTTTAATCCAATTAAACATTAAGAGAATGCATGATTGATAATATGAGCAAACATAATTATTATACAAAACACATATGGTTTGATATTAATGTACAAACACACAAAAAAATGTGCAGTTTCTTTTATCTGCAAAACCATGGTCAAAATTCCATTACTTGCAAACGCACATAACTATGTATCAGATGTGCCAGAAGCAGATAGCTGGCCGCGTTGCCTCAGGCTGTTAATCTTTTGGAGGATAGGTAGTGTCTTATTTGCATTTGGATTGCTGTCACTGAGCACAGAGTGGACACAAAGTATGGCTCTCTTACGTTGCTGAATAAACACCTTTGAGGGACATAATAAACATTCATAAATAACCTTCAACAGATAAAACACAGGCGTCTTAAGTGCTATCACTGATCAAGATTCCACTGGCATTTCTTATGATAATGAACATTTTCCAAGAACCCATGAGCAGGGTTTACTCTTGGGTCATCGAGCCTGTTCTCTCTGTTCAACAAACAAACCTTTGAAAGGGAACTGCTTGCCTTCTATGTCTCTCTTAATTGTCTTCGATAGCCATGCTCTCCCTGAACCCAAGATATCAGGCAGAAAGAGATGGCGTCTCCATGGAGCACTCAGAGCTTGCTATGTGTGGTATGCTGGATTAAGGAATTCTTCTTGGAACCTGCCCCACCTTCTAATAAATCAGCTGTAACCAACTATAGGCCAGATGGTTACCAGCTGTAACCAGATGTACCCAGGAGTGGGGTTAATGTGTTTCTTGACAGAGACACTCCTTTCTCCCCACACTCCCAACTTGTCCCTCTTTTACTCACTTCCACCTTGGAAATCATTTTCTATGCGTTATGAGAAAGCTCACCATCTGGTCTCCTGACACCCCTTGTCTGGAACTTGATTGTGCTGACAGTTCTCCACACACACCTTATTGTTTCTCACTTTGAACTTTCGCTTCTGCTGCTCTCTTTGCGCTCCGCACTCCCCTGACACATTGGCTAGATGCAGTCTGTAAGACTGAGCCCAACATGGGGGTTTGAGGAAGGCTTCCAGGAGGAAATGCCCCTTATCCGAGCCCCTGTACCACACAGTCAGTGTGCACCGCCCTTAGACTTCACATTGTACACTATTTTCCTGCATGTCTCCTTCCCATGGGACTTCTCTCTGGGACGCTCCAGGATGGAGACCCTGGCTGGTAAATGTCTTTTTCCACTATGTCTGGACATAGTAACTGGTTTATAGTAGTTGCTCAATAAATACACCCAACTAAGTGAAACTGAAACTGGCTCATGCCCCTCCTGCCTTCTACTCTGGTAGTAAGGTTGAGTCTCTTCCTCAGGACAACTACTTCTACTTTCCAGGGTCTGGGGCCATAGCAACTCCTAACATCTGAATATCTTTTATTCTTTTACTTCATTTTGGGAGAGCCAAGATCACAGCTCAGAATTCTTGTTTTTACTCAGTGAATTTGTAGGCTTACTAATCTAGTGCCCTACCCTCTAAAACTTAGACTAGTGAAATATTTATTTTATTATTCCTGGACTAATCAGATACTACCTAATACTTGATTCTAGAATAGGAAATGATACAGTAAAAGACTTAGTAGTTATGAAATATCTGTAGAAAAAAAGGTTTTAACTAAGACATTTCTGTGTACTAATTAAAATTCTTTTGTTTCCACTTTGGGAATGTGGGAATTGGGAAAGACAATCATGAACCAATTTTTTGCTTGTTCCTTTCAGAGGACACTGTGTGACATAGGAATGACATTTGAGAACCTCCACTCCAGTTAAACAAAGTTACAGTTAAATATACCACTTATCAGCAATAAGTTCTTTTATTTCATGAAAACGGAGAAAAATTTTATTTTGACTAATGGTGCTTGCTTCCCGGAATAAGCACATAACACTACCTCTATTAGTAACCATTTACCATCTTTTTCCTCCTCAGGCTGTGAGGTTGAGATTCTTGGTGTCAGACCCACTTACTGCCTAGAATATAAAAATGTCCCAACGGATATCAACTTTGCCAATGCCATCAGTGATGCTCTGGACTCCTTCAAGTAAGTGTCCCAGATTCTTAGCCATACCATTGTCTTTCCTTGTCTCCAGGACCAATAATGAATGCTAACGTGAATTAAGAAGGTTTGGTTTAGGTGAGATAATGTCTCAGAGAGGTGGTGAGCCTCTTACAAGGTGATTGTTAACTAGCAGAGGATAATTGTGAGTCATTTCAGTCAGGGCACTCTTTGGAAAGGTTGACTGAAGAGCAAGAAAGTCCCCAGGGGTTTGGGACTTTCACCTTTTGCGTTGACGGATAAGGGAGATGCAATATGAACATGAGCATTCCCTAGTCATAATTTAGTGAATGCATGTATCGCAGAAAATATTAGTAAATATTTGGCAAAATGGGAGCTCTGTGGTGAAATAAGTTTGGAGACTGGCTTATTCTACCCTCTTCTTGGAAATGTACGGAGCACATTAGCATATTAGAACACAGAATTAATTTGTCTCCCACATTCGGAACCATGGCACGCAGTTTGAAACATGCAGAAATTAGTAATGCTGTCCTGAATAGCACGTGAGAGTCTGTCAGGGGAAGTGACCGACAAGACAGGTCAAGATAAAGCCTCAAGTCAGTGTCAGAAATCACGGGAAGAGGGAAGTAAAGATGGGAGACCAGCTGGGGGCCTACATGAGAAATCAGCAACCAAGAGGCTGAGGATGTCGGGGGCTCTCGTGTTTCCAGGGCTGGACGTGGAGCTACGTTGGCTGCTGAATGGGTCTCCTGGGTAGAGTCGAGGCAGAAGACCCATAGTAATCACAGTGTGGAGACCAAGGAAAGACTATCATCCTTCCAAGAGAAAGAGCCTGGCTTCAAGTTGGGCAGACCCTGAGAGCCAGCATACCATAGGCACAGCGTACGGATCGCTAGCACGAGCCACATGAACTGACCCGTAACTATGATTGCTCAGAGACAGCTGACTGATTTTGAATCCCATTCTTGCCACCACTACCCCAGCATCACTCCCACAGAACCGGGAAAGGAGAAAAAGAACATCTTTGCCTTCATTGCTTCTTAGAATGATTCCACTTCCATGAAAACCTACCAAGGGGATCCTTTGGGGTACATGAACCAGGCCCTAATTGACAAGTTGGAGGGAAAATAGGTTTGACATACTTAAAAAACGAGAAGGAACAAATTAAAAGTTTAGGGTATTGGGGGAGGGCAGAGTCTGGAAGAAGTAACCTTTACATAAATATTCTTTACTTATACGGTTTGTAACTCAGTGTGTTATGTGATCCTGCCTCCTGCCTATTCTGCTTTCTTTCTCTTGCCCACAAGTGCTGGAAAACCACACACACGATGAACTGGAATGTTACATTGCAGCCTAGCTTGTGCGAGCAGAGCAGAATGGCACGGCACGCATAGCAGATGAGCAGAACTGGGACTTTGGGATGGCTCTATGTCTACAGAAGGCTGTTTCCAACATATCCAAAATGCTAGCCATCCCTACAGCCTAGTGCCAGGCCAAATATGAAAATTTGGAACATAGTTGTCACACAAACACTTCCAAATAACGCAACACTCGGTTCGGCAGTGTAATCTTTTTCCCACTCATCTTGTCTTGACAGCTGAATGGTCTCCCACTGTATGCCACCCAGTGAGTCACAGGCAGAGAAGCACAGAGCACACAGCCATGAGAATCCCAGGTCAGCACGGGCCTGCGAGCTGGCCAATCCAGCCAGGCTTCCCTGTCTTTGGCCCACCAGAATACCGGGGGAACAAACGCTGGGCTCTGTTTCCTAGACAAGTTTCTGCTTCTGCTTCTCTGTTTCTAAGGAAGTGTTTCTTTGTTCCTTTTCTAGCAACATGGCATTGCTACTGGACACTGGGGAATCACAGCTTTGTCTTGGAGTACAGCATTTAGAAATGGGTTGGATGGTGGTGGTGGTGGTGGTGGTATGTGTGTGTATATGTATGTGTGTATTTAGAAAGGTATTGGGCTCCCTTGGGGAGAAAAGGCTACAATGAACTGGAGGCCCAGGAAAGTGGCCCCAAGCGATGCCTCTTCATGGTGTGTTCTGGCACTACCACATTGCCCAACTCTGTAGCCATCTGTGTAAACAGTCTTGAGCTCCAGGGGATGGCATTCCTATAGTCCACCATATGAATGATGCCCTTGGGCAGGATGGTATCAGGCCAGTGCAATTGTCATGTGGGGTCTTCATCCTGCAAAAGTTAACAGGGCCACCAGAAACAGCTCCTTTGAATAGTGAGTAGAGAGATGGAGACCCACCATCTCTAAAACTAGTTAGGGCTTGAAGTGAGAGAGAAAAAAAAAAGAAAAAGAATTGGCCAGATGCTACTTACTGCCTGATTTAGGCTGTCCCTCAAACAAAAAGGAGGCACCTCCTTCAACCAATCTATGCATTATTAGAACATATCTCATTTCCTTCTTACAAAGGATAGGCAATTAGGAGCCAATGTTTGTCCAGTCTAGAACAGTCTAGAACAATCAAGACCACTTTGCAAGCAAAAGCTCATTCATGCAAGAATGTGACTCAAAAAAAATCATGAATTCTCCTGGTGTATGTATTTAGTCAAAGATGTATAATTATTTATCTTTTCATCAGCCCCAAATGGATGAGCGTATTTAGAACTCCATGCTCACCTCTTGGATTCTTTTCAGCTCTATCTCAAATTCCTAGCTATAATTCGAAGGGCACTTAGAGTTGTCACACACAAGTATGCAAACACACACACACACACACACACACACACACACACACGTGCACACACTTCTCCTGGTCAGTACTGCTTATAGAGTGTCTTTGTCCACTCTGTTATTAGTTTGAGGGGCAGAGGGAATGGACGCAGGATAGACAGACCTTGACAGAAGGCAGGAGAGACAGTTAAGAACTTGAACATGGAGTCCTACCCAGGAACAGCATTTCAGCACAGGGTCCAGGTCAGCCAAGAAGCTGCACGTGTCTGTGTAAGAAGGGCAAATCAGCTTCCACGTTTGTGCGGGCATTGCCTCTGGTGCTCATAAAGCTTTACTGGCCCAAGCAAACCCTTGTCAGACGTTACCTTTGCACTCGAACAACTTCAGCGTAGAGGAAAGGAGAAGGGGAAATGAGTTGATGTTTCTGACACCCATCTTCTAGCACTGTGTCAAAGGCTCTATTGCCCTTGACCCATTTTGCTCTATGTCTGCTGCACTATGTAGGTGTTGTTCTCCCCCGCTTAAAAGAGTCCACTGACTCTGACAGTTAGATGCCTTGCCTCAGGTCTCACACAGCTGGTAGGAGGCCAAGCCAGAGCCCCGTTCTTCCCAGGGAGGCTTAGGACCCAGTCCCCTGGGGCCTCTCCTGAGTGTGAAGTAACTGAAAACTACTTCAGGGTCAGTTCCTCAGTCTTTCCCCGTCTACACCACACCCCCAAGATGCCTTGAGATGGAATTGGGCAGGGAGTGGAGGTGGAGGGTTGCTTCTTCGCGACTCTCTTTGGGGCCGTGCTGGGCCTGGGGTTTGTGCAGGACGGAGGTGGAATAGGCGGCCTCGGGGGTCTGCTCGGTGTTTTCTGCGTTCGGCAGCACACAGCCCCATTCACAGGTGCTTTGTGTGCCTTGCGACCATTCGAGGGGACACCCAGGCAGCACTCCTGCCCACATTGCCACCTTGCCTGTCAAAAAAATAAAGCAGCTTATGAATCGCGTCACTTAATCCATCCTCCTGAAAGTTCTGTTTGCGGATGCTCAAGCTTCAGCAGGCAGAAATACATAGGTGCCCGGGCTGAAGCTGAATAAACCTGAGGAGCTCCTTGGGGGGGGGGGCGCAGGGGCAGGTGCCTGCCTTACTGGGGGGCCCGCTGGGCGCTGCTTCCAGGCTGGCTCAGGCAGACTGGCTGATGCAGCCTCTCAAAATGGTTGGTCAAGCGACAGTGGGGCAGTGGGGGCAGTGGACACAGCAGCTGTACTTTGTCAAGCACTAGGCTAGGTAAACAGCCCCAAAGGAATTCCTCCAGGACCCCAGAACCTCCGTGGCTGCAGGTGCTACAGGAGTGGCTACAGGAGTGGATGGATGATGAGGTAGTTCTTTCACAGGCCACGGGGCAGCCAGCCTCAATGTTCTGGCCTGTTCTCTCCTCCCTGTGGGCTCTGAGGAAGAAGGGATGTGAATACAGGCTCAGCTGTGACTGGCTTCTCCCCTCTGCTTGCCACACTGGGAAAAGCCATCCAGAGCATGTCTGTGTAGAAAAGAGAAACAGGAGGTGCTTCCCTTTGCCTTTCTTTTACTGTGCGTCAAGCACTTTGCAAACACCAGCTCATGTAAAACCCTGTGTAGCCCTTTGAGGAGGTTTTTCAGATGGGAAATGGAGGCTTAGAGATACTTAGAGACCTCCAGGTTGGGAAGAAGAGAAGCCGGAATTTGAACCCAGGTTTGTCTAGTGCCGATGCCCTGTCAAAGCACAATTTTCAAAATTAAAACTTGGTCATGTGCTCACTACATAAGTATATGAGAAAAAGACCAAAGTTCAGCTTAACTTATTACTGAGGGAATTGGGAGATGACAAAGCTGGTGAAAAGGAGAATTTGAAAAACATAAAGAAAAAGAATGATTGAGAATGATGGGATATGATTATTGCTAGATGCAGAAATGCTCAATAGCTTAGATTATAATCAAACCATAATATTTGGAACCGCTATTTCTCTCAGAGAAAAGCAATTTCATCTTGTCGGTTTCCTACAGGTTAACAGCTAAGTTTACAGAGTCTGGGGTTTAATCGGTGGTTATGTCTGATGACCCGTAAGCAAGCTTATTAGACACTGCTCTTACACAACACTGAAAAGACAGGCAAGTTTTTTGGAGGGTCTTATTTCTAAGTTTTGGATCATTTTTCTTAACAGTCAATAACTTGAACCATTCCTTTAAATTGCTTCCATTTTTCTCTCCCTAATTCTCCCTTTCCAACCCACTTCTGTAAGGAAAATGGATATGACATTATGAACTTTTTACATTGAAAGCGGTCTGGACAAAATCCGAAGGTGAGGGGAGACCTGAGTGTCCCTGAAACCCCAGGGCTAGGGGCCCCTTTCGGCTCTCAGGTAACTGGGCTGATGGCCACATGTCCTTCTGGCATGGTTCCTGGACCTTAAAGCTATAAATAGCCAATAGCAGATCTGCAGACATTTCCACCCATCGCTCCTCACCCAACTGCTCCGTTACAAATGAGCTGACCTGTGATGGAGACCAGATCCATGTGGAAAACAGCTGGCGACCAAGAATTTGTCAGCTAAACTCTAAACAGGCAAAAGCGCTCAGCCCCTGAAGACTTAGGTCCCTAATGAATCAGTGAGACTCCAACATTGAAGCCTTTCACAAAAGGCACGTGTATAAATCCTTGATTTGCAAGCATCCCAAATCCATTGTTACTGGCATCTGGAGTTGACAGCTTCCTGACACAAAGCCATCAGATACATCTGTGAGAATTTCTGGCTTTCTGATCACATAGGGGTTTGTGAGTATGGCAAATAGCCTAAAAGAAACCAGCCCAGTGGCTGCTGTAGTCAAGCGAGGTGTCCAAGATGAAGTGACCTAAAAGCATTTCACTGAATTTTACTGCAACAGTACCTTGTTTGTGAAATGTTCCCCACACACAAGCCCCACCTTGGAAGTGTGCATACCTAAACATAGGTTATACCGTGTGAATCCCATATCTGAGATGCTACAGATGCAAGTACATAAAGTGGCTGCATGCTGAGGCTTATCTGAGGGAATGATTTCTGGAAGGTTCCATCATGATCGAACATAGTGGTAGAGGAAGTGCCATCAGTGTTATGACCTTGGGCCTCAAAAAAGCTTTGGGCAATTACAGACAGGATGAAAAATCATAACTCAGAAATGAACCGGGCCAGCCGAGTGGCGCGATGGTTAAGAACTCGCTTGGATGCCAGAGGGCCCCGGTTCAGATCCCACATATGAGGGCCAGTGACACTGCCCTCCACAGCTAAGATGCTGAACAACAGCTCAACCTAGAGCTGGGCTGCCGTGAGTCGCCGGCGACGGCTTAGGCTGCAGTCCCCTGCTGCAGTGGGTTGCCATGGGCTACCGTGTGTAGCCAGCAGCCAGCGTGAGCGGCCAGCAGCCGCAGTGAGCGGCCGTCCAGAAGCCGGCGACTGATCTGCCTCGCCCGGGAAGAGCGCAATGATGGTGCCAACTTGGGCCAGTGAAGCAACGTCCTCCACAACTAGACTGAAGAACAAAAAAAAAAAACGACAGCAACTTGTCTGTTCCCCTTCCCCCAATTCCCCAGCACTGTTCCCATCCCCCCAATTCCCCAATTTAAAAAAAAAAACTTTAATAAAAAAAAAAAAGAAATGAACCTAGAGTGCTATGGGAGCACCTGGAAGGGCAACCTACCTGCACCTGGGCAGCAGGGCCAGCTTCCTGGAAGAGGCAACATCTCCCCTGAGACCTGGAGGATGGGCAGGGGCTGTTTAACTCTGTTCATGTAAACCACACTGTCTGAACCACTGTGAGGCTGTTTTGCCTCCCTGTGGATTGCTAGACGCAAGGCACACACTCTTTCATTCCTCACGTTCCAAGTGTGGGGAGGTCACAGCAGGAAAACATCGTTTTACAGGGTGTGTGTGTGTGTGTGTGTGTGTGTGTGTGTGTGTGTGCACCTTTAAAATATAGATTTTCAAGAGAAATTAGGCAATCTGCTCCCAGTATTCATTATTAACTCGTGTCAAGTCTAAGCAAAGGAATTAGCTTTAATTTCTTCTCCACTGCTTCTATTTTATCAGTTATTATTACTAGTACCATAGAGACCATCGACATCACGATCGTAGTTCTGTTCAGGGGCTTTGGCGGGAGTTTGTGGGCAAATCCAGTTCTGGGGAGGAGAGTCATGGAGGAAAGCACTGTGTGAAGGAGGAGGGGCATATTGCAGGGCATTTCCCCACCTTCTTGACTCCATAAGCCTCCTACTCCAATTTATACCACCAGTTCCTGGTTATTCTTATCCCAGCATCAAGGGTTAAATAGCTTGGATTTTTACCTTTGTGCTATAGGCAAGAGGGGGTGTTTTTCCAGAACCTGGATCTTCCTGGGACCCTTAGATGTGTGATCACTGCTAGAATTCACTCTATATCCACATTGGCGCTGACCCTTCATGTGTCCCCATAGAACAAGTGTCCTGGGTGTACCTGCTGATGTCAGGCCCTGAATACTAACCTGTTTGCCTCCCACAAGGTTGCCGTGAAAAAGTTTGTTCTTATTATTGCCTGTCAGTGAAAACCATAGTCTAATGTTTTATTTAGAGCCTTCCTTAAAGTCCAGCAATAACAGTCGTTATTTAAATGATTGCTTCTAGTTTTTCTGATCTTCCGATGACAGGAAGTAGTGAGAGTGAAGCTATCAGAACATCCCTTGCCCGTCACCACATCTTCCAACTCTTGGGACATCATGAGCAATGCCACATGAGCCAAGAGAGAAGGCGACTTAAAAACATGCTTTCTGAGTTTTGTCACCAAGGTGCTCAGGACAGGCACATCTTGGTGCAGTATTCCTGTTTCTCCCTTATAGACCCTGCCTTGTTCATTTTAAGGCATCAGCTTTGTCTGGCCAACAGGACAGGGTTTGGGGATGCCAATGCCTTCACCAAGGAATGCTGGGTAAAAGGGAGAAAGCTGGTGGGGGTCTCTCTCAACTGTGCCTCTCTTACCCTGCACCCTCCAGGAGTGGCCGGGCCGACCTGGCAGCCATCTACCATGAGCGCATTGATGTAGAAGGTCACCACTATGGCCCCTCGTCACCTCAGAGGAAAGACGCCCTGAAGGCTGTGGACACTGTTCTGAAGTACATGACCAAGTGGATCCAGGTGATCAAAAACAAGGATCATTGAGCTAACCTTTCGTCTTGTCACTGTCTTTCTGTCTTCTGGACTGTTGCTTCCCTCAACATCTTCCTTCTAGCTCATGATAGCCAACCAGGCCACCACAAGGTTGAGATGGGTCTCTTTTCTTCACACATGCCTCTTCAGGCACTGAGAGACCCCTTGTTTTACAGCCAGGTCAGCAGGAATGAAGCGACTCAGATCTCTGTTATTAGCTGGCTTAGCTGACGCGATGGCCCAGTTCTTTACCAAACCTAATAAGCCTGGTAACCAGCTTGGCATGGGCATGGGAGCCAGACCTGGGTTCTGTCCCTGATTCTGCCATATCTTGGCTGAATGACTTTCAGCAAAATTTTATTTTTTAAAAAACTTTTCTGGGCTTTATTTTCCACATCTGTGAAATGGGCAAATGGCAATCCTTACATTATCACATAAGTTTGTTGAAAGAGCCAAAGATGAGAACAGAAAGGACACCTTGCAAGGCTAAAGACCCGTATGTATTATCGTGAGCACTACTGGAATGGAGACTGGGCTGTCCCAGTCCCCAAAGTGCTTCTGCTGCCATTTTGAACTGTGTCATCAGGGCAGAAGAATAGATGATTACGTTCAGAATTGGTTAAGTATCCTTTCTCCTATCACATGTAGTTTCAAACACTTCTTTACAAGACTTCTTGATAGCAGCACCTCTCTCTTGGCACAGTGGTGACTACCTTTGTCCATCCACAGGAGCGGGGCCTGCAGGACGACCTCAATGTCATCATCTTCTCAGATCATGGGATGACTGACATTTTCTGGATGGACAAAGTGATCGAGCTGAATAAGTACATCAGCCTGAATGACCTGCAGCAAGTGAAGGACCGAGGGCCTGTTGTGAGCCTCTGGCCAGCCCCTGGGAAACACTCTGAGGCAAGATCACTAAGAAACGGGGAGGAAGGTAGACGGATGGGTGAGGGGAAGGGAGCAGAACACGTCTTCATTCGCCACCCCTTTGTGCTTGGTCTTTGTCCTGTAGCTTTAATGCGGAAACACAGAGCAGCGTCAGGAGCTGGGACTCTGGAGGCACGTGACCTGCTTTGCCACGCTCTCACTGTGTGATCTTCGTCAAGTTGTGCATCCTTCTATGTCTCTGTTTTCTCTTCTCTAAAACGGGCATGCTGGTATCCACCGCATTGGATTTTAGCGGAAACTAAATGAGATAAAAGATGTGCAGTGCTTAGCATGTTAAGTGCTTAGCTCTTATAGGGTTATTTTATAATTGGCTGAAATGCAGCACTTCTCAGGCAAATCTGGGGAATATCAGATGCATACACAGAATGTTCTTTCTCTGGAAGAAAGCCACCAGTCTGATCTGTTTTCATCAGCGAACCCGAGATAAGAAGGTGATGAATGAACGGGGGCTGAGGCCATGTGTGCCGTGGGTCAGCTCCTTATCTCAGGAGCCACACTGCTTGGGTTCAGATCCCAGCTCTGTCATCAACTGGCAACCCGGCAGTTCTCTAACCAGGTCCCTCTGCTTCTCCTCTGTCCATTCGCTTGGCGATGTCACAGTAGCTTCCCTCCTAGGCTGCTATAAAGCACATAGAAGCATGCCAGGCCCACCGCAAGGATGATGTATGTGTCACTTATTATGATTATCACTATTGAAGGGGAACATTCCCAAGAGGGTGTGGTTGAGTTCCCACAATGTACAGATGGAGGACAAAGTCTGCTCCCCCAAAGTCACTGCCCTCTAGGAGCTCAGCACCCTGAGATCACCAGGCCTCTACTTATTCTTCTCTCCAAACAATAATTATACCTGGCATAACTTGGTGAATCACTTGGGAAAATGAGAAGGAACAAGTGGCAAGTTTGGTTGACTGCTTTGTCCCATGTCGCCTAATCATCTCCCAGAGCAGGCTCTGGGCTTCAGCTGACTCCCAGAGAAAGCTGCTCTGGACGAGGAATTGAGTCCCTCCCTCAGGGGAGGCCCAGACTGCAGGTGCCAGGAGTTGGCCTTGGGTGGGCCTGGTGCATTCACCCATCCTCACAGCTGTGATCCCAGTTGGTGATGGAAGGTTGCTGGTATTGATGGAGCACTGGGATGGGCTAGGGTCTCTTCTCTTTGGCCCGAAGAGAAAAACTCTCCTCTCAACCCTGCCCACTCCTGTATAAGAGTCTAAGATCTGTCTGTTTTAGGGTTGAGGAACACAATTGACAACAATGGCACTCCTTTCTAGCCTTGTCCCATTCCCCAGATAGATACTTCTTTTATCTCCATGGTCAGGAGGTGGAGGTACTCAGTGTGTTATACCATGTCTCCTATGAACTCCCTAAATATGAAATTGGGAAGAGTATTTTACACATTGGCAGGTGCCATAGTAAATGGCTTCTTGCAAAGAAGTTCTGTTTTCCTGGCAAGGAAGACCATCAGTATCTCCAGTTTGGCACTTAGGAGTGTGCCGACTCCAGAGTGCTTAAGCAGCAACAGTTTATGAGCTAGAAAGCGCTTCTTCCAACATGGTGTTTAAGTCAGGCCGTCGCGAGCTGCCTAAAGCAGTTGGTAGATTATTCAAAAGTAGGGGCTGTGTTTGGGTGACAGTTTGTCACATGACGGACACAACAGTTTGTGAGACTTGTGATGGTGTCATCAGATTTTTCACTTGCCCAAAAGCTTTCTGCAAATGCGTCCTTCTTCCCTTAAGAACTATGGATTTTCTTAAGTAGGAAATCATAACTCATGGGGCCATCAGAAACCCTCTACTAAACAGTCTAAAGGCTATTTTCAGAGTTGGGTGGATAAACTCAATTTTATATTTAGTTCTACACAGGAAGAATTGCTGGCTACAGTCCAGCAAGTTAACATGAACCGGTTGATTTTAATTTTAGCCATAAACATTTAAGCTGCTGCTTCACATTGGAAATATGTACAGAGTTCACATCTTCATCATGAAATGAGCAGTGTAATTAGTGGCAAACAATTACTAGTATTTTGAAGATTCAAGTGTAGGTGGGACATGCTCTAGGTCAAGTCAAAGAACAAACTCTCCTTCTTTGCTCCTGGTGGTATTTAACCTCAGGCAGACCAAGTTCTCATTTGCCCTTTAATTTTGTTATTGCATTTTTGACATAAATAAGTGTTTGTAATTTGTTCATTAATCATTGAGTAGATACCAAAAAATTTATTACAAAATATTTCTAATGTGTAAAGGATAATGTTATAATGGCACCTGATAGTCAATAAACATTTAAGAAATAGGACATTCCCATTACCTGTGGGAGCTCCTGTGAGCCCTTCTCAGACCCCACCACCTTTGCAGCCCCCTCAGAGGAAACCACTGTCCTAAATTTTGAGCTATCATTTTCCTCATTCTCTTTATAGTTTTACCAGACATGGTCTTTACTTTTGTAGTCATTCAAACTTTATGTAATCGGAAAAATCCTGTCTGTATTCTTGGGCAACTTGCTTTTTCTCGTCTCAAACTGAAATCTCCAAGATTCTTTCAGGTGTTCTGTAGAGCTGTAATTCATTTCTCCACATTGCTGTATAATATTCCACTGTCCAAACACACCATGATTCATTTATCCTTCTCATTGTTGCTGGGCATTTGGGCTGTTGCAGTTTGCAGTATATGTCCCTTTACATGTCTACAGATGCTCATGTATGAGGGGTTCTCTCTGTACCCCTAGGGGTTAACTTGATAAGGTCATGGGGCATATGGATCTTTAGCCTTACTAGATAAAGCCACCTTGTTTTCTGAGACCTATGCAAGTTTCTCATTTTTATGTAGTCAAATCTATCAGGGGTTTTGGTGATTTCTTTCTTTGGTCTTATAAAATCCTTGCTCTCCTCCAGGTCCAGTATATTCACATATATGTAAGAAAGAGAATGTAAAGTTGGTCATTCTTGGTTTTTTTTGCAGATATATAACAAATTGAGAACAGTAGAACATATGACTGTCTATGAGAAAGAAGACATACCAAGCAGGTTCTATTACAAGAAAGGGAAATTCGTCTCTCCGTTGACCTTAGTGGCCGATGAAGGATGGTTCATAACTGAGGTAATTATAAAATAAATATATGACAATTTCTTCATTAGACAAATTCTATCAAATAGCCCAAGATAAATAATTATTCAGCTTTTACACTGAAAAGATTTTGTTTTCACTTACATGTCATTCATTGCATTATTTCCTTCTTTAGAGAATCAAGAGCCTTGGTCAGGTAGATGACTTTTCAATACAAACTGTAGATTCAGGTCTCCGAGTCACAGTTTAGACTGCATGGCTCCAGACTCGCTGTATTTTAACACACAAGCCTTAACCCAGTTACCCAGGCTTACAATGTAACATGTTCATTTTAAAGTGGAACAATTTATGTGGACCAAAGCAGTTGCTTTAGGGCAATGAAAAGCAAGGAGATGCTCAGCTTTGCTTTCACCTTTAAGAGAAATGTCTGGCAAAAAAAAAAAAACTCCGCGGACCCAGGTCCCCTGTTTGCCAACTTGATTTTACAGAGGAGATTACCTTGCATTTTGGGTCCAAACCCTACTTGCCTGGTGCATGAATGATGTCATCAACCTCCTCCTTGCCTGGCTGAACTCTAAGCTCACCACGCTCTCAGATCAGCTTCTGACATTGGGCCAGCACAGGAAAGCTCTGCCTTTCCAAGGAATCATGATCACATCCTGTCTAGACTCAGCTTCTGAAGAGAGCATGGGTTATTGCAGGCATGAATTGGAAGATGGATTGCAAATAGATCAGGCTACAGGTGAAAGGGAGTGGCAGATGTTGGCACATGACACTCATTGGTTGAAGCCCCCGAAGTTGAAGATCTAAGTCTAGTAGTTGATCTGCCAGAGAGAGGCCAGGCTTTGATCAGCAGAAGTACTCAACAGGTAAATGAGTGAAGAAAGTCTGGGGACTGAGGTGTGGAAAAATGGGGGTTCCCTGATGTAAATCGAGTCATTCAGGAGGAGTGAGTTGTTCCTGTGTGCTGTCAGACACAGAGAAGCCCCGGGTCACTGAGGAGGCAAAGCAGACCTGGTCAAATGTCACTGCACCATCCTTAGGCCAAGCTGGGCCCTTCTACAAACCTGGCTTCCTAGGCCGCATGATTTAAAAAGTCTCCAAGGGGGTCCCGCTAATCCTCTCTCCTCTAAGAACCAAAATGCTTCTTTCCACTTTATCACACTGTTTGAAGTTCACCTGGAGTGAGGTTACTCGAGGCTCACAGCACTTTCACCTGTAATGGTTTTCTCAGGGCTTGGCATTGAACACACAGGCAGTCAAGTGGGTCAACTGGTTAGGTGCCTGTCCAAACTTATGCCATAGAGCCAACTTCCCACGTCATACAAAAAAGAGCTTACACTTGAGACTTTCTCAATTTAAAAAATTCTAAAAATTACTTTGAGCTTTTAAAAGCCAAGAGACAATGAGGCTTAATTCACAGTTTGCTGTCACTCATTTCTTAGCATGACTATGTGTATCCATTGTTTATTTTCTTGTACTTAGCTGCAATCAGCTGCGCTGAGAGGCTGGTTCATGGTAGCAGGGAGGGAGATTGTAAGAATGCAGAGGTGATTTGGAGTAACTTATGGGAAAACAGACTTAGGAGGGCAGAGTGGTAAAGCCAGAGGGCATCATGAAGAACGGAACAACTAATGGGATGCCGATGGGAGAAGCCCTGAAACCCTCCAGTAGGGTGGGACAGGCACCTGTGAGGCTTCAGATGTAAGTGCTGTCAGAGAAGGTTCAGTCTGGGAGGTAAACACAGTATCTTCGCTAAAGCACATTCAGCTAGAAGATGCACGCTTGTCCAATGAGTGATTAACATATGGTGATGGGGGTCCCAAAGGTATCCATCAAGATGTTCTTGGTTATGAGTCATAGGCCACTTGAATAAATGTGGTTTAAATAATAAAGATTTATTATCTCACATAACTAGATGTCTGGAATTAGGTACTTCCAAGGTTGGATCGTCCAGCAACTCACTGATATGAAGCCCCTGAGTCAGCCCTTGTCATTATTTTGTCTTTCCCTTCAGGGTCACAAGATGGCTGCTACAGCTCCAAGCATCACATCCCTTCAGACGTCTTAAAGCAGGAAAGAAAGGATGTGGCTTATTCTTATATACCTCTTACTTTTATTAGGGAGCAAAGTCTATATCCCAGAGTCAGAGGCAAATACAAATTTTCTCAGACTCTGACTGACAATTATAAAATCTTAGGGAGGAGGTCTCTCTTTAAGAAAAGAGTACATAATTATGAATATAAAATTAGATGCAGGGACCTGGAAGAAACCCATTGAAATGAGGAGCCCTGATGCTTAAGCTTCTTTAATTGCAGCGTAAATCCGTTTCTGCCAAGAGCCCACTCGCAAAGTTCTCCTTAGGTCTCATCGATCAATTCACCGGTGTGGCTAGAAAAGTCCTCCCTGGGGTCTGCTTTGGTGCTAAGACCTGGTACTGTGCTGAAGCGCATGTAGCCCAGCAGGCCACACTCACATGACAACAGTGATACAGAGGCCGGAGATCAGGCAGATGAGGTCCTTGAAACTTAGGACAGAAAAGAAAGGAGGTGGGAGGAGAGCAAGGACAAAGTGCACCGTCGCCAACATTTTCAGAGTGATGGCCCCCTCCGAAAGCCCAGTGACATCTCTGGTCATGCCTCCCCTTGCCCCAGACTCTGCTTTCATCACTCCCTCCCCTATATCTCAATATCCACCTCCCACTCTGCTGAGGACACAAGTACCTGCTCCCTTGCAGGAAAGTGGCAAATTTCAGTGTCTTCTGAGAGTGAAGCTATATGGTAATTGCATACTATATGTTATATTATGTCATATTATATTACATTATATTACTTTTGTATGTATACATAAATACACAGACACACACATACATATACATATATTTGTTTGTGTAGATCAGTACTAGGGCTACCCGTTATGTTACCGCATGGCTTACGAAGGGTGGAGAAGCCACAAGAACAGAAAGGAAGAATGCCTAACTGCTGACAATTACTTGAACAGCTTTTTAAAAGTACATAATTATTTCAAAAAGGAGATGAGGTAATTTTTAAAATACTTGAAGCAGAAAGTTTTTTTAAAGAAAGAAATCAGAAGAAAGATATATAGGATGTGAAAAAAATAAGATTAGTTCTGAAAGATTAATGTTGACCCACTAAATACAGAAACTATCAATGTTATTTCACATAGTTTTAATTGCCAGTAATGGGTACTATAGAACTCATCTTCATTTATCGTGCCTGGCTCATTAGAAACTTGAGAATGACCCCTCCCCCATAGTTTCAGTGACATGAACATAGTCACTGAAATTTTACTCTTTGCAGATAACAAACCTATGAAGGAAAATTTCTTCTTAAAATTTTGGTCAAAAACAATGATGAAATAATAACAGCTATCTTGAATTAAGTACCTCCTGGTTACCATTTCTAATTCTCAATGACTCTGCATTGTGGGTATTATTAGTCCAATAACATACCACAACACAAAATGGAACACAAACATGGTTCTGAGCTTCCTAGCAGCCAACTCAAAGAGGAAAGGATCATCAGTTATATTAACTGAATTTATGGTGTCTGTAACATTAACAACAACAACGAAAAACCCCACAAATATTTATCTGGGAAATCATGGTTGTCCCTGAGTCCTGAGAGAAATTTAGGTATTTTGTAGTCACTCCTTTTTGCACCTAGTTTCCTAGATTGAAATGCCTTAATCATTTTACTCCTACCCTTGAAATGATGGATGTTTGTTTTTAAGACTCATACATAAAAACTATAATTTCTGATTCTACTTTGATACAACATTCAGATGATATTTCTTTGTCTTCTGAAAAATCCTAAAAACAAACGCCCACTCTCACCTTAGACATCTTTTACATCTTTCTGTTATGGTTTATGATACTTATGATACTTATTTGACCACAGAGGATTGAAAACTCCGTTCTGCATCCTTGTTCCTGGGCTGTGCCAGGGCTATTGATCTCCCACACTCCTATTTGCAGAATCCCTCCCCACATGGTAAAAGAAAGCCGCTTTACTCTGCACCCTCCATGCCAGTGCACGGCGCACGTGATGCCCGTCCTGTGCTGGATTGCACTTCGCATCAGCAGCGGCACAAATTCTCCGACATATGCAAGTGTTCTCTCTGGGTCTGGGTTTGATAGCAGAGGACCCTTTTTTCTGGTTGAGCCACGATTAGGAAAACAGCTGAGTCAGGACAAATTGATGCTGGTTGAGGGCAAAAAAATAGAATTCCATCTCTCCTTCCCTTTTCCACACAGCTGCCATCCCATAAACATGCACAATTTTGCTTCTTTGGCAAAACTGCCACTCCCATATAAGCACCAACTTTTTGCCACCTATTTAAGTTTTGCAGACTTTAAGGCAGCCAGCTGCTCTAATAGGAAGTCTTAATTGAGGTTTTGTTTTTGGGGGTTTTTTTTTTTTTGGTTGCTTAGAGAGCTCTCACTGAAAAAGATAAAGATAGAGAAACAGATTTAATTTGTCACCTGGAACTGCACAGTTATCCAGTGTGAGTGCTGATGTTGCCATGTAAAAGCAAGCTCCCTGCATAGTGGCTCCCTGCAGTTTGCTTCTGCTCCACACTCTTTAATATACAGACTGGATTGCCAATCACTGCCAATTCTTTCTCTGGCCTTCTCTCCTGCAAAGGCAGAAATATAAAGGCGTTCATATTCCCAAAAGACTAAACATGAAGAGGTTAAAAAAACAGGCCCCTGCATAGATCAAGCCCCAGCCTGCCACACCTGCCAAGCAAGGAAATAGGGCTTCCTAACTGATGCCCCCACATCCCCTGACTCCCTGAGACCTGGCCACTGTCCTCTGGAATCCTTCCCATTGTTGATCCTTGCCAGGGGTCAAAGGTCACCCTCTTCACTGGAGCATTTGAGCCTCAAACAAGCTGGCCCCACTCTCCCAGCCCAGGGGTTTTCTCACAGTCCCAGTCACTCACACACATGCTCGCCACCTATCCCTCCCAAAAGGGGTTCTGGGGCAGACTGGTTGTCACAATGTCTGGGTGGTCCAAGGGCCTTCAGGAGCCAGGTTCAGTGATGCTAAATGTCCTTGGCATATGGGAGTCAGGAGGAACACAGCAAAATGCAGAGTGGAGAAATACGGTGGGTAGATGCCACCAAACTCAAGTACACTCTGACGTCCTCCACCGTAAAATCCGTGTACTACCGAAATAAACCAACTGAAAATCCATGTACCATCGAAATAAACCAACTGCTAAATTCAACAAATATTTGGTGAGTGCCTACTCCATGTAACCCAACAAAGTTCTAATTCAAGTCAGCGTATGGAGCCACTGGTAGCTCCTGCCCACTTGGAGCTTGAAGGCTAGGGAAGGAATCAAATAGTAAATGAACACGCACGCCAAACGAACAAATAAATGGGCAGTGACAAACTGTGTTAAGTGTGAGGATGGAAAAAGATTATTATGAAAGAGATTGTCTGGAAGGAGAGGGAACCCACTTTAGATGAGGGGGCAGAAAGTCTCTCCGCAAGGCTGAAACCTAAAGAATCAGTCGTCACAGTTCGGGCAGGAAGAGGGGGGGGGGTCATTTTCCAGGCCAGAGTTGTGGGATACCTGAAGAATCTGAGGCAGGAAAGAAAGAGCTTCGAGAATGAGAGGAACTGACAGAATGGACCGCATGGCCAATGGTGGGGAGTGAGAAGAAAGAAAGTGGCATGGATGAGGCTGCCCAGGTGAGCAGGGGCACGAACAGGCCCTGTCATGGGAAAGACAATATTTCATCTGAAGTGCAATGGAAAACCATAGAGAAGTTTCATGGTGTACATCACGGTCCATAATCCTCAGGATGATATAACTCACAACAGAGTTGGGGGACTGAGGTTGTGAGCAGTTCCTCCAAAATTCCTGTATTTCTCAAATACCATCTCTTCCATGAAAGACCCAGCTCTTCCCTAATTTCCTCCATCTGAGAATTCTCATAAAACCCTGAATCACTCCCCCGGGTGCTATATATGTTTGTCTGCTTCTGTACTCTTCCTTCCTGGGGTGGAAGCTCCTTGAGGTCAGGTCTGCGGCATGTTGACCTGCCTTTTCCTCCATGGAAATTAGTACATGGCCGAGGCTCAGTCTATGTGAGTGGGATATGAATTAAGAAATGCTGAGGGCCAGCCGAGTGGCGCGATGGTTAAGCACTGGCTTGGGACGCCAGAGGGCCCCGGTTCGGATCCCGCATATGAGGGCCAGTGACACTGCCTTCTACAGCTAAGACGCTGAACAACAGCTCAACCTGGAGCTGGGCTGCTGTGAGTCGCCGGTGATGGCATAGGCTGCAGCCCCTGTGGCAGTGGGTTGCCATGGGCTGCCGTGTGTAGCCAGCAGCCAGTGTGAGCGGCCAGCAGCTGCAGTGAGCAGCCGTCCAGAAGCCGGCGACTGATCTGCCTCGCCTGGGAAGAGTGCAATGATGGTGCCAACTTGGGCCAGTGAAGCAACGTCCTCCACAACTAGACTGAAGAACAAAAAGACAGCAACTTGTCTGTTCCCCTTCCCCCAATTACCCAATAAAAATCTTTAAAAAAAATGACTAAAAAAAAAAAAAGAAATGCTGAGACAGTTGATTCTTGGTTCAACAGGTTGTTCACTTCGTAGGTTTGTAAATCAGTAACCAAGTAAACAGAGAGGAAAGCTAGGTCAGGACTTCAACTTTGGATAATTATTAGTAGCCCTAGAAGAGGTTTCAATGGGGAAAAGGTGTTCAAACCACTAATGGAAATTCTCCTAACTTCCATCAGCCCCCAGCTGGAACCCAAGGGCAGCACACATCAGCAACCCCCAGGACCTCCCAGCTTCAAGAGCTAATCCCTGTGGCCTCTCCTGGATTGTGTCCACCTCAGGCCACCGTGCTCTAAAATGTGGCCAGATGTGACCAGAACCTGGTGAAAGATGCTGAAACACGATGTTTCATTGTTGATCTTCTGGACTCTTCTCTGAGTAGAAAGAAATGCAGCAAATTCAGGCCCAAGCTTCTAAGGGAGGCCAATATTTATCTCCGGAAGAAAGATTTATTTTGAAAACTGGCAAAGGATATGAAATGCCAGGCTCAATTCTATGTGGATGAATGGCAGTTAGGCCTGGACCCAAAATATTTGGAGAAATCAAGAACAATCTGGGCAATGTGGCTTCTGAGCTTTTGTGGCAGCTCGAGTGGTATTGTCCAGGCCTGACTAATAGAGCTTCAGGAAGCGGGTGTCGAGTGCTAGAAGCTGCTTGCTTTCTGGAGGTGATTAGTGTTGTCTGTGAGAACCATATGAGAGCACATGCATACCCTCCTCACCCTTGGCGCCCTTCAATAAACATAATCCTGGGGACAATGAAAGAGAAAAAGAAACCCCATCCACTCAGTGCCCTCCTCCAACACTCTCTCTACTCCGAGGAGCTCTGTTTCTCTCGATCCCCACTGATTTTGGCTGTCTGGCATTTTTCATTTCAAGGATTAGGCTGTGTGTGGCAATGGGCTTTCCAGGGTCAGGCCGGGGCCTGAGGCCTGTGCATTACATTCTGTTTTGGAAAAAGGCAGCCTTCTAAGATAGAGAAAGAGAAAACTGCTAGAGGGACATCTCTTGGCAGTGGCATGTGGCAAGCACACATCGTAAGGTTCATAACCACCTGTCCCATGGGGACTCCGAGGAGTCAGGCCACCAGGAAGCCTCTTGGGAGAAGCATTTAAAATAGCAAAGCCACAAAATGTGAGCAACAGCAGTTTTTCATAGAAGCCATAGCTCAACCTTAGCCCTAACAGCAGAACCACCAGAGCCAGCCTGACTGAGGTCACTTCCACAAGCATTACAGTTGCAGCCACCCCTGGCTTGCACATTATTGCATGCTTCTTTCAAGCCTGAGGCGGTGTCAGGAGTTTACTGTATTTTGGGGGAACTTGGAGGTTCCCGTTATAACTGTATCCTAAGAAAATAAAGTAGATTTAATTTTTATTAGGCCTCTCACACACCTTGATAGGTATTCACATTTTATCTATTTTAATCTGACCAATTGTGTTCCCCGGTGCCCCAGACATCTGGGAGATGCCTCATCAAGGGAGGGATGGAGAAACTTGGGTCCGTGACTCCACTTCCCTGGAAGAATTGTACTATTAGTGGTTGAAAGGAGGGGTAATAGTCAAAGTGTTTAACAACCAGAACCCCACGGGCACCAGCCAATGAGCCTGGACACTGGCTGGTAAATCCGGTAGGGCATACTGGTTCCTGCTTTGGAAAGCAGCCTGGATGGGCCTAAAGCACAAACTCAGCATGGTAACACAGTAAAAACAGGAGTGTCATCAGAAAAGGATGAAGCATCATTTAACATGGCACATGAAAGATGCCAAGTGAACGACTTCCAGGGTCTTCCAGGCCTGACTATGCTCCCCAGTCACCAATGGGGAGATTATTTAAAAAGATAGATTTCTGCCTCACCCTGACTTACTGAATGCAAATGCCCAAAATTGGGACCCGGGATAAGGTCAGGGCAGTCTCTGCACAGCCCGGTTAGGATCCAGCAGTATGGACAGTGAGTGCTTGGGGTTTTGAGGTTGAGGTGCCGGCTGTGGCCTTTATGGGGGGACCTGGAAAGGAAGTCATCCAGACAGAGTGGGAGAAACCAGACAAAGCTCCCAGCAACTCCTCTGGTCCGAGAAGGACAGTCAGGTTTCCACATCCTCAGCCACCCTGCGAGAAGCCGTTGCTTGGGGCAGGGCAAGAGCTGGAGTTCACATGTAGTCCCAGCAGCTGGCAGCCCTCCTTGCTTCTCAGGAGTATTTTTTTCTGTGGCTTAGCAACCATTTTCTGATCTACGCTGAGGGGAGATCAGAAGGAATGGGCGCGAGAAATAGATGTGCCAGTGTATTTCAAAAATACAACAATAAAAAATAAGTACGTAAGTGCCCTGAGAGAGTGCCAAACCAAGCACCTTGGCCACGTGCAAATAGACAATAATGAACACAGATGTTCAGGCCACTTCCCTTTCCTTTCTGTCCTTCCATCCCTCCTTCTGCCTTTCCCCTCATTCCCAACCCTACCACATTTCTGACTCTGTCCCTGGACACCTCAACTCAGCTCCATGAAGAAATCCTACAATGGTGAATTCCAAGAGATGTATCC
>NW_017731831.1:464073-496858 GCF_001890085.2 Hipposideros armiger
CTAGTCTAGAAACTATAACTCTTATCTCATAGATATTCCCTTGGTGAACCAAATTCAAATAAGCTTATGATAGGCATTTTCATGGTCAGCTGGTGGTAGAGGGCGGGCAACAAAATATAATAAAGGCACTGAAATTAAAAAAAAATGTCTATAAACATAATAAGTCAACCATTCCTCACAGTGTTTCTTCATGTGGAGCTACTAGGGGTTCCTTCCCATTAGAAGTGATTAACTAGTTTAGTGGCTCATCAAGGTGGGTCCTAGCACTGTGCTCCACCCACATATAGAGGAGGGTCCTGAAAGCACTCGAATGAGCTAAGGATTAGGCTTGGTCAGAATTCTATTTAAATTTCCAAGAGCGCTCATTATAGAGTCACCACTTTGTTCCAGTTTGCTTAGGACTGTCCTGGTTTTAAAACTGAAAGTCTAGCCTCCCTGGAACCCCTCAGTTCCAGGTAAACCAGGACAGTTGGTCACCCTGTTTGATGGGCACAATATCAGGTAGGCACTTGAGAGCAGAAAATTCACAGTTCCTCTCACTCCTTCCAACATTCTCACTCTGATGGCTTCTTCCTTCTGATGCACTTCCCATATTAGGTTACACAAGGTCTCCTTGCCTCTCAGGGCCTTCTGTGTGTCAGATCTTCCCCACTAACAGAATTCCCAAGGGTCCTGTTACTGGGGGACCTCAGCACCCACCCACCCTTTCGTTTAGAGCTTCCTGTGTGGACTCCATGGTTCCCCATGGCTACACACATGCATGCACACACATGCATACACACATGCACATGCATGCATATGCACACATGCACACATGTGCACACACATATATGCACATATGCACACACACATACATATGCACACACACACATGCATACACAGCCCCATACCCACTGACAGTGATTCTCACCTCAGGGCTCCTCAGGCCTATGGCCTCCTTGGTGCTTGAACCTACCTCACTGCTTCGGTGGCTGGCAGATTCAGACCTCAGTGCATGTCGGTTGAATTGAGTAAATAAGCTCTTAAATCATTGCCTTCTCCCACATCCTGGCAGGGATGGCCCCACCCTTGCTTGGGACTCCTCTCACCAGTGACACCCCATTTCCTCATTGCCTTCATAGAGTAAATTCCCTCCTTTTTATTAGTGGGGAGCTGCCCCTTGCAGGCGGGTTCCTTGCCAGGCCTCCCACCCCATACTGCAGAAAGACTGGGTGTTTCCTGCCACTTCTGGAAACTGGCTGCCCACCCTACAATGGACACACACACACACACACACACACACACACAGGCGCGCTCACACACACCCCTCCTCTACCCGTCTCGCCTTTGGCCAAATCAGGATGGTCTGGACATCTCCCTAGGATGTCACTAGGTGGCACTGTGTGGCAGTCCCTGGACCTGGAATGGTCAGGATGGGGTCAGGCTCCTCAACAAGGAGCTTGAGGATCCGCTGCCTGGGGATTTCAGCTCTGGAAGCTGAGAGATCTGTGACCCACACTTCATCAGCACCACCTCATATGCAAACACCTGGGAGGATAATGTGGGGACACTATGAAGATGGTGAAAGCTATTATTAGGTAAGACAGGAAAAGGAAGCAAATCACTCAATGCAAAGTTTTGAAATTAAGGCTGTATACATAACGTACTCCATTCAATCACTTAGATGAAATGGTTAGCACCTCATACAGCCAGCCAGTTTAATATTACTTTTTAAAATCAATAAGAACAATTGTTTCACTGGAAGAGCTTGTCATTTTCATAAAAACTAGTGGATTTACCTATGATCAGACAGATGGCCAGTTACTGCAGGGCTGAGATTTTCATTGCTGTATTTTGTATTTGTGGAATTTAGGCTGTCATTTTAAAATCAGGTAATCAGGCTTTGTCTCCCTTACACCTGGTCCCTTTGTCATGGGGTACATATGTCCTTCAGGGTTCATAGTTAGTGAAGTCATTAGGAACAAAATGTCCTACCTAGTGCTTCAGGAATCACTGCCTCAGTAGACTGTGTGAGAGAGGAAGCAACACGGTAAATTAGCTGACGAAGCTAAATCGGGATGTGTTGTGATCGTGGCCACAGACAGATAAAGAACAAAAACAGTCTATCAAGTTAGAAACGCAGTAAGTTAATAAAAACATTTCCATGGAAAAATACGAGCTACAGCTGGAGAAGGAGGGACAAGGGATGATGGAAATTCAGGAAACAGAAAGTCAATGAAATAGTGCGATTTGGAAAGCAGTAATGCCAGGGAGCGATTTATGGGGTGAGACTGGATGGGTGTGCAATGTGATATGACAGCTAAATAAGCAAAGGAGAGTTCAACCCTCACAACCATCCCTGTCCTGCAGCGCAGGACCAGAGCGCTGCTCCCCACAGCCGGTACATTTGTTGCCCATTCACAGCCACTGAGTGGCCACCTATCGTGCGTCAGGCACCTAGCACACAGTTGTGTCATATCCTCCGAAAACTCCATGAGGCAGGTATTACCCCATCAGCAAAGAAACAGAAGCTCAAAGAAGCTAAGTACCTGCCCAGGATCACAGAGCTAGAAAGTGGCAAGCTGGAATTTAACCCCATGCCAGCCCAGTTCCAAAATCTCTTCTCTATACTTTATAACTGGCCCCCACTCAGTGAGTGAAGGGACAAGGGATGGGGACACCTTACTGTCCAGAGCTAGCAGGAGCACTGCAGCAACCTCTGGCTACAGACAGTGAAAGGTGCACAAGGGCCAGGAGACAGAACCTGGGATTCAGTCCCAGCTCTGCCTCTCAACAGTTGTGTGACCTTAACCTCTCTGTGCCTTGGTTCCTTCGACTACGAAGTAGAGAAAACAATATCATCCCCGCTGGGATGTTGTGACAATTAAGGGACTTTCAGTGTAGGCTCTTGGTGAACTGTATGGCACATTAAGTACATGGGACTAATATTACAAGACTTGTAAGCCAACCTGCGAATTGCTGGCACTTGAGCTGTTTGGATTCCAGTCATTCATCACGACCAGTCATTTCTAACCTTCTGCATTTGGAATCCTTTCAATATTAAACCCTCCTTAGCAAGGTGACTGGACTATCAGGAATGAATGAAGGGCTCTGCAATGAAGGTTTGGATGTGTCCAGCTGGGTACAGCCTCCTCAGGAGTTACAAGACCTTTAAGCCTTTTGTCTCACAAGTAAGCCCCTGTAGTCTAAGAAAATTTAGTTCAGAAGGAAATAAGGGTGAGAGGGAAGTGATGGTTTTGGAACCCATCCCAAATGAAGAATGGTTGAAGGAAGTAAAGATTTACAAGGCCTGGATAAGAAGAGCATGAGTGTCATCTTCAAATGGTTGACTAAATGGAGAAGAGGGGGCTAATTTATCCTGAGCTGCTCCTGAGGATGGAGCTAGAAGGAAGGATGGGGTGGTATGTATAGAGGAAAGAGAGCTGTGATGGTCATGAATGGACTGTCTCTGGGCTTCGAGGGTTTCGCTAGAAAGATGAGGTGATTAGATTAAACACTGTGTTTTCCAACAATTCTCTGACAGCAATGGGGTGTCCTACAATTCAATTCAATTCTTATGCTAACTACCCAGAGTTAGAGCAGCCCCCACACATTAAGTGGCTCAGCCTCACAAAACTGCCCCACTTCAGAGGCCAGCCTTGAGTCCCAGGTTCCCAGCCTACCCACCCTTGAGTTTGACTTGGCTACAAATTTGAGGGCTCTCACAAACCCCTTCAGGTTTGATAATTCACTGGAATGAATCACAGAACTCAGAAAGGTGCTAGACTTATGATTGCAATTTTACTATAAAGGATACAACTCAGGACAACCAAATGGAAGAGATGCATATGGGGTGAAGGGCAGAGAGCAGCCATGCTCTCTTTGGGCACACCCTCCCAGCACATCAGCGGGTTCATTAATCCAGAAGCTCCCTGGTTGTGTTGTTCCAGGGTTTTATACAGAATTTCATTGTGTGGGCATGAGTGGTTAAATCATTGGTCAAAGGATGGGGCTGAAAGTTCTAACTGTCTAATCAGGTATAATAGTTAGTTCCTCCCATCACCAGTTCCCCATCCTGAAGCTACCTAGTCCCCTCGCTCCACGGTCAAGTCATCTTATTGGCATAAACTCAGGTATGGAAGAAAGGGGCTCTTTATAAAATAACAAAAGGCACTCCTATCACTCAGGACATTCCAAGGGTTTTAGGAGCTCTGTGCCAGGAACCTGGGACAAAGGCCAAATATATTTTTTATTATACCACAGAAACACTTTATCATCCTTTCTGTTGCTAACATGCTATATTGAGTGTTTCTAAAGCTGATTACGAGGTACAGTTCAGCTCCATGTAAGAAAATACCTTCATAACTAGAACTCTTTGGCAAATTTAATGCACTGCCTCCAAAGGTCTTAGCTACCTGGACTAGACAGTGATCCAGATGAGGCTGGATGACCCTAAGGCTAAGAAGAAAGTCCCCACAGTGGGTGGTGGTTTGGACCAGATGCTCACTGATCACGATGGTTGGGACACAGTGGGATGTAATTGCCTTGCTTGATTTCAGACTCGAGAGATGCTGCCGTTTTGGATGAACAGCACTGGCAAGAGGGAGGGCTGGCAGCGTGGATGGCATGGATACGACAATGAGCTCATGGACATGAGGGGCATCTTCCTGGCCTTTGGACCTGGTAGGTGGGGAAATGACCAAATTCTCTTAGTCATCCACTCCTAAGGAAGTCTCTCCAGGGGCTGATGGTGCTAGTGAAGGCTGGCATGATTTTCTTTTTTTTCTTTTTTGTGTGAACCCTCTTTATGAGAAAAGCTGAGCAAACCCAGCCGGTCTCCATGAAACATCTTTTGTTGGCTTGCTTTCAAATGCTTCTTGGGTTTGGCAAATGTGGCCAAATAGTTTCCCTTGTAAATTTTAAATCTTGAGTGCAGCGAAGAAAATGTATTCCACATGTTTGTGATTCATTTTTTACTTAATTTATCAAAATGTTATTTCACAGCTATCTGATGTCCAGGAAAGCTTTTCAGACACCAGGTTGCTGACAGCTGTGAGTTTCCAAACTGACGTGATTGCTTCACGGGGTCTGACTTCCACAGTTCTTCCCTGTCTAGAGCACCCAACCCTATGGGAGTCATTTAGGTTAGCGCACAACCAGAAGCTGGGGTGTGCTCAGGGGCAGCTAGGAAATGACCTGGAGACTGACTCTGAGAATGAGCCAGGATGACCGGGATGTCGAACGAAAGCAAATTTACTGAGCCTTCCTTGACCAGATAAATTCCTAGGGCTGAAAGAGAGGTGGGGTGAAGAGGGCCTATTTAGTCATTTGCTTTAATTGATAGAGCCCTGTAAATGCTCATTTGGGAGAAGTTTATCAAACACTCTGAAGATCCTACTACTACCTAAACCCCGCCCCCTTTCTTTCAAAATAAATTAGGAGAAAAAGCATTCAACAGCCATCATTCATCAATTGACTGGCTCGTGAGCTACTCTTCTTACTACTGTCCGCCCTCCTTATTAAATATAAAAAGCTTACCCCGATATCCATATTCCAAATGCATTTTTCTGGATGTTGATCAAAATGCTTCAGCCCATGGGAAGTCCACACTTTCCTTTCAAATTATGAGTTCGAGATTACGGCTAGAAGCCCTGTTCTTCTCGATGGAGCAAGACAAAGATATATGTCAACCCACCTGTTTTGGGTCACTCTACTTAACACAAACGAGCTGCTGAGAACTGTGAGGTGGCTGTTTCTGCACCCTCCACGGGGGCCTCTGGGAGCCTTAGTTTAGGGAACCCATTGGTCCAAATCCTTTCCCACCTGTGGTTCAAGTTCCCAGTCCTGAAGGAAGCGCCAGCACCAGTAGCAGCAGACATGTATAGAGCCCTGACTGGGTCCAGGACATTGGCCTAAGGGAAGGTACAGAGGCTGTCCAACAGGCTGCCATCAACCAATAATCATTATCAGGTGCTCCCTGTCAGCCTCGCGCTGGTGAGATCTGTGGTACTCAATGCTAAATGAATTAGTGATGGAGCCCCAAGGACTTCGTTGAGGTTAACGGCTAGATTAGGTTGGAGACATTCCAAGGTCATGGCTTTTACACGAGAGAGCATCCGACAGCCAGGCTTTTATTCAAAAGCATCACCTCCTTCTTCCCCAGAGAGAAAAAAGATCATGAATGCAAAACAGTTGTCAGTTGAAGGAGTGTTTATGAGCAAGAGTCTCAGGCATATTTTAAAAGCGGAAGCAACTCTAGCCTTAAACCAAAAATTTTAAACAAAGTACCCAAAGCGGCATTAGCTTCGAGTTCAATTCAGCGGGGAGATTTTGTCCATTAACAAAGGCCTCCATCATATGCTCCTTTCAAACTAAAAGCCTAAGTCTTTTATAGACAGAAAGACAACCCCTGATGAAAATGGACTGGGCTAATTGCTAAAATGTTTCCAGGCAGATACAAGCCTTGGGAGCCTCCCGCAAACCATCACGCTCCTGGCTCCAATTCTCATGAAAGATTGAACGGCTTTACACACTGGCTGTTTACTCAGAAGAAAATTTAAGAGCGAGGCCATTAATAGCTATCTAGCTGCACTTTGAGATAAAGGTACATCCCTCCTGATTAATTGTCTGTGCTTCTTGCTTAGGGAGAACGCTGGGCATCATTGTGGCTGCCCACATACCGTTTTAGAAGCCAGTAAGTCTGGTCCAGCTAAGAGAACGGGAAATCATTCTGGAAGATTGCCTCTCTCTGGTTAATCCCAGTTTCTAATTTGAACAGCCTAATCTTGCCCCAGAGAACTCCACATTCCTGATAAGGCAGCAGGAGCGTGATTCAATGAGCTGCTTGCGAGCCAGCAAGCCTCACTCGGAGAGCAGCCCAAGGTGGCCG
Organism: Hipposideros armiger; assembly: GCF_001890085.2. Classification (NCBI taxonomy): domain Eukaryota; kingdom Metazoa; phylum Chordata; class Mammalia; order Chiroptera; family Hipposideridae; genus Hipposideros; species Hipposideros armiger. The sequence goes on from NW_017731831.1 coordinate 470,942, forward strand.
GGCACTGCGTGAGCCTGCACAACCTTCTGGCTTTAAGAGAAACAGTTTTAATATCCACACGATTTAAACCCATGGGAATAACTTGGATTCCCCATCCAGGTTCAAAATGCCATCTTGAGTTAGCAGAGCATGGCTGTCTCCTCCCAAGTTGGATCAGGTATTGTTTTGCTCTTCAGGAATTTGCTAGAAGCTCTCTTTTCAGCCTGGATCATGTCTGCATTGGGCCCAACGTCCCAGCCCTGCAGAATGGGAAGCCATGAACCAGATGGAAGGGGAAAGAAAAGCCAATTCTCCTTCCTGCTTACGTGCACAGGATTTGATTTTGTACCTTCAACATAAAAAAAAAAAAAGGCCTTCTCCAACACTTCTGTCTGTAGAGCTTATCTCAGTATTTTTGCGAAGTGTTAAAGAAGTGGGTGTTTGAAAGGCTGGGGAAGGATACCTTGGATTTTACTAATGTCCACCACCCCACACACCCTCCCACCCACACATGTGACAAGGACACAGCCACCGTGTAATGGGGGCGTTATGATCATCACACTCAGGTACATGGCAAGTCACGGGGAGGGAGAGAACGTGTCTCCCTATCACTGGGGCAACCTTCCCATTAATTTCCCAGGCTGCAGCTGATTCTTCTCTGGGGAAGTAAAACCACCATCTTGGTCTAGCTGTACAATTTTCCTTGCTATGAAGAAGGGGTGCCCTCCTGGAGCCGCCCCTCCATTCTCCTCTCCAGGGAGGTTCTGGATGTTTTTAAAACTATTTTTACCCTGACCCTTATCCTCCCTGCCCCCCAAAAGAAAAGTGAACCCTCCAGAGAATTTATGGAGTATTTTCACTCCATAGTTTGCCCTTGGTGGGCATTTCCTCTACATGTTTCTTAACTACTATGAGCTGCCATTTACTGAGCATATACAGCATGCCTGGAGCTATGACTTAGGTACTATGTCCCTGCCCATTTCCTGACATTACCCAGCTTGTAAGTGGCTGCAGGCTGGCTGTAGAGCTCATGACCCTTTTTATACTGAATCCTACTTTAATGCTCTGAAGTGAGCAAGACCTATCTATCCCTTGCCCTGGATCTAACATACTCTGTGGCAGAGTTTTCTGCATATAACTTTCTTCCATATTTTGTAATTTCAGGGTTGACACAGAGCAGAATTTGGTGTTGGCACTTCTGGACTATGTTGCTGTTGGTCTGTTTGTTTTTTAAATAAAGTATATGTGACCCTTTTAGCAAGGCAATTATGAAGATTATTTTCTAAGATAGAGAACGTGGCTTTACAGCCCCCAAACTACCCATTTCCTTTAAAAATCTTAGCTGGACTTAAAAGCACATTCACAGGCCTTTACCAGTGGATAAAATCTCCCTCCTGAATTCAACCTCAGTGTAGCTTTGGGTGTTTTGTGGGAAGCTCTGGTTTGGGGCCTAAAAGTGAATCTCCTGATGTACATTACCAAACTCTTACATTCGCTCTTAAACAGACAAGCATTCTGCAGTCAGCATCTTCCTCACCTCCCGTGGAGAAGGAGTAGGTTCACTCTTGATGGAAATCCCTCCTTCAGTGTCCTGACTTACGAGGCTCTGAATGGCCAGCTCTGCCCTTCATGCTCTTGTGTCACCACTGGAGTGTGGTGCACAGCTCTGGGTAGAGGCACAACACTCTTCTCCATTAGATCTCCCTGAGCTTTCCTTGCTCCTTAACTCCAACACAGTTCACTTATTTTCCACGTGGCCAAGTTATTTCATCTGCCAGTGAAAGGCTCCCAGGGACTGTCCAGTTGATCTTCCAATCGTTATTTACAAAGCCCTGAGATGAGCCATTGAGCCTGGGTTGAAATGTTTTTACTTTAATCACGTATGTTTGCTGCTGCTCTGAGTTAGCCAGTGTTGGGGAAGCTATGCAGTTAGTTCCACAGTCCATCCATCCCGGGGACCTCCATGTGGCAGGAAAATGGAGAAATAGTCTTGAGTTGCTGTGAAGCTGTGCAATGGAAACTGGCACCCTGACTAACCAGTCCCTGCCAGATAGGTGATAAGTATGCCATTTAATTGGGTTTAGGGGAGCCCTGCAAGACAGTCAAACCTCTGTGACCACAACTGCTCTCCAGCGCTCTGCAGAAATGAGTGGTTTCAGGTGGCCCTTCTGCTGGTCCAGTAAAGCTCTGCTGTCACAAGGGAGCACAATAATGCAGAGGACAATGTATTTTCTGATTTGTCTTTTAAAGAAACTCATCTCCATGAGCCATAGAAAGTTACTTCCTTCCCTAAGCTATAGCCTTACAGATACTCTCCTGTGTTCACAATCGCGGGCCATGCCCCCTTTGACAGAGCTGATTTTCCAAGCCCAATGCTGCCTGAAGCCTGAAGCCTGAGCATAATTCCTCCACATTGTGGTTCAGCCCCTCTCTGCCCCGTGAACAACTGTGACAACTTGTTTGCTTGGCTTTCCCTTTCAGATTTCAAATCCAACTTCCGAGCCGCTCCCATCCGATCGGTGGATGTCTACAACGTCATGTGCAACGTGGCAGGCATTGCCCCCCTGCCCAATAACGGTTCCTGGTCCAGGGTAATGTGCATGCTGGAGGGCCAGGCCAGCTCGGCTCCGGCTCTGTCTGTCCTGCCCAGCGGCTGTGCACTGGCCTTGATTCTCCTCTTGCTATTTCAATAGCTGCTCCTTTGTTGTCCCGAACACTCAGCCAAGTGGACCTCCGTGGTGGAAAGGTTTTCATTTTCTTTTTGAATAATAGCTTCATTAACAATCAAGGCCACAGAAATTGTGAATATATTATTCTTGGATGATTTTATACATAAATGTCCCTACTTCTTAAAAAAAAAAATCCAAACTTTATTTTTTCTGGAGGTAAGGAAAGTCTTACTTTTCGTTTGTTTGACTCTGTCATTTTCCCCTTTCTTTTCATGTAGTAACTTGGATGAACTGTCCAAGCAGGGGCCTGCCCTGTAGCGAACAGCCTTTGAGTGGATGTTGCATGGTAGTCCTGGGCCCTGCTCTGTCCCGCCTTGCACAGAGCAGGCCCTGGTCTGTGCCCTGTCCACACCCAGGAGCCAACCTCGGGGTCTATGGCCACCGTCCTGTACTGCTCCTTCCATCCCAGAAAAAGGAGATTCCACATGACAGCAGTCACTGCCATCTGTTTCTGATTCAGCTGGTGGAGTTTCTCCATTTTATACAGTCTCAGAAAGGGCGTATCTTAGCTCGAGTCATCAATCAATCAAAACCCCTAAGGACTGGAGAACTCAGAATAAGGTGACAGGCATGGGTTCCCTCCCAAAGTCTGAATGCACGAAAATGTCTCCCTGGCCTTGAGGAGCAGAAAAGCTTACAATAGATCTGAGCTCCTGTGCAACTTCTCACAGTGTCCTACAGCCTGAAACCTTGCACATTGTGGATGGATTGACGATTGCCCACCGGCCCGCCTGTCTGTGTGAAGGCTTACTCAGAGACTGACACCCTGGATCCCAACACAGAATGTAGTTGACTATAGCAACACCTGACATACCATTTACAGTGGGGCAAGGGATGTCTTGCCGATGAGAGAATGGGCATACCTGCAGAAACCTCAATTCGTTGTTTGGATTGGTGATGCATTAAGCATAAGTTTCATGCACTGGAGTCCTGGACCTTTGCTTGTTTAACAATGACAGCAAAGGGGATCCTTGAGTGACACAGAGTTCCAAGGAAAATGGAGGGGGAAGGGGAGAATGAACATAATGGCGTCAAATCCCCATCACTAACCAACAAGCCATTTGATTAGGAAACAGTGTGGTCAAAGGGGCCACCTCAGAGACCTAAGTTCTTTAGAAACCCTGAGATGAGCCGTTGATCCTGGGTTGAAATGTTTTTAGTTTAATAATGTAAGTTTGTTGTAAAACAAGGGATAACTGCGTTTTCAAATGATTCGAGTCATGTACGTATATCATTGCATTCAAATGGCTTTGCACTAAATGAGGCACATTTGCCAATGAGACTTTTTTGTCAGGAAAAGAACACCTCAGGTCTCAGGATGATGAAGCCCTTTATAGGGTGCCTGCCTTGAAAAATGGATATCAACGCTCACCCTGATTCAAGAAGGCAGGGAGCCGTCTCTGTGCCTTGAAGCATGGGAGCAAAGGATCACTGCTTAAAAATATCGAATTTATCTTCACAAAAGGTTTCTAAGGGTTTATGTAACATGTTTTTAAAACGGCAGCAAAGCATTGAATCAATTGGAAAGGAGGCAAATCAGCCGTTGTTATCTGGCTGAAAGCAAATTAGTACTCTCAGAACATTGGCAGTGGCTGCTGAAAGGGGCATCTATTATTCAAAGTTTCTTTTCTCCTAAAGGATGGTGCTGTAATGAATTCAGCAGAGCCTTCCTTCCTCCCTCATGAAGGAAGGATACTTAAAAGACAGCCAAGTGATTCCACTAAAAGTAGATCATCCAAATCAAAAGGGCTGTAAACATGGACACAATCGTGCACTTGTCTTTCCTGTTCTGTTCTACCATTTTCTTCCCCCTCATTCATTCTTAAAATCTTCAAACTACATATTAAAATTTCAGATTGATGTCTGACAAAGTATAGTTACTCAATAGCTAATCTTGAATCGATGAATGAGACTAAGATACTTTTGGAATTATGACTATTGGTAAGTAATTGAGAAAATTCAGCCCCTGAATGGAGAAAATAACTTTTTGCCTAAAATAATGCATACATTTTAGTGGCTTAATTCTTTGGCTAGAGTTTTTTCTTCTTTGATTTTTGTTTTAAAGTTACATTATTTTCCCTAGGAAAAGTCTATTTTCTCTAAATGGTTTTGTTTCACAGGAGTAAAATCTATGAGGAATACATATAGACACCTTTTCTCCTGGATTATTTTACTACTTCATTGCTAATTCCAGGAGGAAGATAATTGGATTGACCTGCAAATACCGAAGATAAATGAAAGGAATGATCCTTAAATTGAAGATGAGACGAATGGCTACTTTCCCTGCCCATATGTGAAATCTCCAGAACCCAATTCAATTAAGTTCTGAAGACTTAAGCATAAATTAGAACAGGCTCAGGGAATTCTTTCTAGCCTTGGAGAGTTCTGAGTTATAAAGTTCCAACTCTCTTTGCTTTTAAAGGAAGCTTGGAAATCCAGGTCTGAGTTCAGTCACAGACAGCAGTTTGTAAATGTTCTGGGATTATAAGCATCATCTGTCTCACCTTCAGAGATGCAGATGCAGAGGATCTGGGTGGGGCCTCAGGCGATACTTTAAGTCATGTTGATCTAAGATTTGGATTTGCTCTAAAGGAAAATGGGTTTTGATTTGACCCTGGTAGACCTGAGTCTCCTGACAGCAATTTCATAACCAACCAGTTTCTCCAGAGGCCATTAGGCTGGCATAGGCTGTTGATCCCAGCTGGGGCAATTTTCCAGCCCTCTTTAAACCAAAGCAGATCTGTACCCCCCAGTGATGGAGAGAGGAACCAAACAGGCACACTGGACTTCTCCACATCCTGCTCCTTGGGAGTCTAAGATTCCCAATGGTGCTATCAGACAAGCTCATTGTTCAAGACACACAGCTCTTTTATGAATGTCCTAAGAAAGTGTTTTGCATTTCTGTAAATATCAAGAGATTTCCAAATGTGTGTTTATTCTGTCTAAGCAATTAGTGATAGACCAAAGTCAGCGCTGGAAAAACTAGAAGGAAGGGAGGGTATAGCCTTGGCCGACTGGTTATAAATATGTGAAATTTGGTCTCAGGTACATCCGATGGAAATACACTTCTACGTTGCTTTGAAATCATAAAATAGCACCTAGTGCAATGCCTCAAATGTTGAATAAATGTCCCATAAATATGTGTTGAATGATAAAAAGAATAAATGTAATTAAGAAGATTTGCTTACATCTCAGATATTCTCTCTCTACCTACAGTTCCTCAAATTAAATGAACTTTTCACTTTTGGCTTGCTATCTTTTCTTATCACCCAACTGATAATATAATTTATACTTCATTCCATGCCATGAAGTAGACATATTCCATCCCAGGCTTATAAATTTGATGGGAAGAAGGAAGGAAGAAAGGAAGGAAGGGGGGAAGGAAGGAGGGAATGAAGGAAATGAAATGAAATTTTAAATATACTGAGCATATTCACCTTTAAAAATGTAACTGCTTTATTGAGATTTAACTCACATACCAAACAATTCACCCATTTAAAGCATACAATTCAGCGGCTTTAATATATTCACAGAGTTATATAACCATCACCCCCAAAAAGAAACTCCATATCCCTTAGTACATTAGCAGTCACTCCGCATTTCCTCCGACCATCACCCCCGGGGCAATCAGTAAACTATGTTCTGTCTCTACAGATTTACCTATTCCGGATATGTTATAAAAATAGACTAACACAGTATGTTGTCTTTTGTTGCTGGCTTCTTTCACTGAGCATAATGTTTTCAAGGTTTTAGCATGAGTCAGTACTTCATTCTTTTTATTCCCAAATATTTCATTGTATGGATGTACTACATTTTATTTATCTGTTCTATAGTTGATGGACATTTGTTTTTTCCCACTTTGTGGATATTATGAATACTACTGCTCTGAACATTCATGTCCAAGTTTTTGTGGACATATGTTTTCATTTCTCTTGGGAATATACCTGGCATGGAATTGCTGAATCATGTGGTAACTCTGTTAAAGCTTTGAGGAACTGTCAGAATGTTTTCCAAATTGGCTGCACCATTTTACATTCCCACCAGCAGTATATGAGGGTTCCAATTACTCTCCATTCTCACCAATACTGGTTATTATCTGTCTTTTTTTTTTTTTATTACAGCCATCCTAATGGGCATGATGTGATATCTCATTGTGGTTTTCATTTGCATTTCCCTAATGACAAATGATGTTGAGCATCTTTTCATAGGCCTATTGGCTGTTTTTGTCTATTTTTGTTGAAGAAATTGTCTATTCTTTTGCCCATTTTTTAAATTGAATTTTTGTCTTTTAATTATTGAGTTATAAGAATTCTTTATATATTCTGGATACAAGTCCCTTACCAGACATCTGATTTGAAGATACTTTTTCCCCCCGTTACAAGGCCCTGAACCTGTAAGAGCTCTGCAGCTGACAGGAAGGAAGGCGAATGGCTTGTGAAGCCAGAAGACACAAAGACTAATCCATAGCAGTTCTGACGTTAATTCCCTGAAGGCTGAATACCGTCCAGGGCGTTTCTTTTCTGTGTCACCCAGCCCGCTCACTGGAGCAACACAACCTCTTAAGGAGCCTCACTGTGGTTGTTCCCATAGTCACCAAGGTGATTAAGGATTCAGTATGGCCTGATGCACAGTGACCACACAGAACCACTTGTTACCTGGTCCTTGGGAAGAAGCTCAACGCAGCTCACTGTCCTGCACCATTTCTTCAGACCACCCAGCCCTGCTGGCTGTCCTGGTCTCCCTGTTGTGCTCAAGTTCAGGGCACTCCAAACTGGGTTTCATGTTTTTGCCAGAAGCCCTCAGAGATAAGGCATAAAATTCTATGAAATAACATTGTCCCAATGGTTAGTCTTAGTTTAACTCTAAGTGAAAATGATTCATTTTCTTTCCTCTTAAAACTTTTTAGTCATGTATTTGCCAAAAGAGTTTATATACTCTTGGCAAGTTTGAAGTACAGTCAAATAAATTGTATTTGATCAGGTCGGAGCCCAGGTCTGGCTTATTCACCTCTGTATATCCAGATCCTGGCACAGAGTTGGGCACACAATAGGCCCTCAAATATTTGAAGAATAGATTCGTCTAATTTCTTCCTCTTTTCTTTTCTTTTTTTTTCTTTTCTTTTCCTTCCTTCCTTCCTTCTTTCCTTCCGTCTTTCTTTTTTTCTTTTTTTACAAAAAGACCATGCTAACTATGTAATACAATTATTTGAAGTTGTGGAGCTGCCTTGGGGACCTGTCCCGTGTGGAACGAGTCCCTTCAGAGAAGGTTCAGATTGCTCAAGGCAGAAGAATAGCACACATACCACACCCTTTGTTATGGGTTGAATTGTCCCTCCCCAAAAGATATGTCCAAGTTCTAGTCCTCAGTACCTATGAATGTGACCTTATTCAGCAATAGAATTTTTGCAGAGATAATCAAGTTAAAATGAAGTTGTAATGGATTAGACTGGGCCTTACTCCAATGACTGGTGTTCTGATAAGAAGAGGGAAATTTAGACCTAGAGACATAGGGAAGAAATCCACATGTTGACAGAGACAGAGACGGGAGTGATGCATCTATAAGCCAAGGAACACCATGGACTGCTGGCCGCCACCAATAGCTGGAAGAGGCAAGGAGGGATCCTCTCCTGGAGCCTTCAGACGGAGCATGGCTCTGCTGACACTTGCATTTCAGAATGCAAGCTTCCAGCACTGTGAGAAAACACATTTCTGTTGTCTTAGGTGCCCGGCTTGTGGTAATTTGTTACGGCAGCCGCAGGAAAGTCACATAACCTTCCAATTGCTTTTGAAGCCAATCTACTTTACTAAAGAGTTCTCAAGCTCCTCCTCCACACAAGGTACTAAGTTTGGGGACTACATAAAAGAGAAGAAACACTGATACTTCCTCACAGAACTTACAATGTAGTCCCCTCATTTCTTCCATTGTTAAGCAGAATTGAATTCTCATGTCTGTAGAACAAAATGTTCTGGTTGCTACAGGCAATGCATAGAGAGAATTGCAGAGAAAACAGAACTCGCACAGTTCAAGAAGCCATCAGCTCTAGAGCAGAGGAGCTGGAGGCAGGACGCTCACCTGCTCATGCTCCTGGTAGTACCTCATCCACTGCCTCCTTTGGTGTCTTGCTCTTGGCCACTGGATAGGCCCCCTCCAGCCTGCTATTTGCTTTGCCTGTATGAGTTATCTCACAGCAAAAGCAGTGATGGTCACATCACTCACCTGGTTAAAAACCACCATTGTCTCTCATTCTTATAGAATTACATTTCAAATTCTGCCTCCACCCTCTTTCTGTGGTCTGACTTCCCCCTCCATCTCCCAATGAGCCATATCACATTTCTCAGCTGAGCCCCCCTGAATGTGTGATGCTCAGCTCTCTTCTATTGTCCCTATATCCATGATGCCCCATCCAACTCTCTGTGTAGTAATCTTTTATTTATCCGTCATAGCCTAGATTCTCTGTGAAGACATTGTGCTTTCATATTCTTTTATTGTTTCTTTTATTACAAAGCAAGTTACACTGCATTGTAATAATTTGTTTTCAAGTGTCTCCAACTAGGCTGTAAGCTAAGCAGAATGCCAAAATTGTGTCTTCTCAGTTTTGGAGTCTCCAAAGAAAGTCTGGAGCACCAAGGAAGTCTGCTACAAAAATTGTTGATTATTGTCTGGAGCATAAATGAATGAATGAATAAATGAATGAAGTGAAAAGGTTAGGACACTCTGGTCAGAAGATCACATGAGTTTGGACCGAGCTTCTCGTAGGAGCGATGGGTTGGCAATGCCTGATGCAGGAAACGTTTTTGTGGAAAGTAGCAGAATTTGACAAATGACTAGCTGTGTGACACGGAATCCAGGGGGCAAGTGTTTCTTTTTCAGGATTTCAGCAGGCCCCCCTCTTTAGCCACAAACAAGAGGAAGTGAAACAGATGGGAAGAAAGGAAGAAAAGATAAATTAGCTCTGTCTTCACCAAGTTTAATTTGGCTTTTCAACAGAACTCTAACACAAGCTTGTGCTGTCATTTCCCTACAGCTTGGAAGAGTTCAGGATCCCAGCCTGTGAGTCGGATTTGCTTTTGCTACTGAGAAACAGGAACGGGTGGCAGGGGAGGGGGAGAAGAGTTTTCAGAAGGAGGAAAGGGGCGTTTGAGGAATTCCCTCCTAGGAAAGCCTTGTTCACACCCCTCCCCCTCTCCCCTGTCCTGCTGCTTCTTTGGAAAGTCTGGCGTGGGTGGTGTCAGCGAGGCACACAGGAACTCAAGTTCCACCATAGCCCAGAACAAGGCAGTGCTCAGAAGCACCCCTCCACTCCCACACTGGGTGACAAGGGCCAGAGGGACAGGGCTGGGAGCAGGGGCAAGAAAAAGGAGACAAGGAAGCCATTCTGCCTGCTCTTAGATGAAAGGAGCAGAAGGGATTCTGGGAGCTCATCATATTCCAGACCTTAGTCCATTTCAACAAAGTAAGAGAGACTGGGGTTAATGGATAATAAACATTATTTCCCTGGGTGACCTCTGGGAACCTGCATGAAGTGGTATATGGCTTGTGGAGGATTTGGCATCCCAGGATCCAGGCTGCTCTCTGCTGCTGAAGCCCTAAAACTAGTACCTACCTGGTGCTTGGTATTAGGAAATGCATTTTATACAAAGCCTCTCTTATTTATCACAGGCAACTGAGGAGCCTAGAGATTAAATGACTTGCCAAGGTCACACAGGTAAGAAAGAGAGATTCAGGTCAGTGTGACTCTGGGTGGGAAGAGAAGCATCACAGCACTGGCTTAACGTGTTCCCACTGATCTTCATCAGGATTGCCTCAAGCCTCCACCCCTCCAACAATGCAAGCAAAGTCAATCAGAAGCCTCGCTCTGTAAATGGCTTCAAACATCCTCTCTGAACTCTCCACCTGCACCTGTCACTCCATGATCCTCCACACTGTTTCTGGAGCTGCCACTGATGACCCCAAAGTACCATCATATGGCCCCTATCAGCTCCTAAAGGGGAGAGTTATGTTTATCTATGTGCATTGTGTAATAATTTTAACAAATTAAAGTTTTAGTTTGGGACACTGGTTCTCAAACTTGGCTGTCCAGAATTGCCTGACAAAATTACTTAAACATATTGATGTCTATGTCCAGGCGCCAACCCTGAAGATTCGGACTCAAATGGTCTGGAACGGACCATTTGATTTTTCCAGGTAACTTCAAATATTCAACCAGGAATGAAAAATAGCCAAGGGGAAGAAAAAATTAATAAAAGAGAAATATTAATAGAAACTGGTCCTTTTTAAGAATCCTAAGGGAGTATTGCAGTTTGCATTATTTTAATGTTAGAATTTGTCTAGATTAAGATTTATTGTATTTTGCCATATTGCAAAAAAAAAAATACATCTCAGTCATTATGCTGTAAGTTCTTTAGTACTTTATAATAAATTCCAAAGCAATAAGAACCAGCTAGAAAATGGCTTCTGTGCTGAAACAGACCACATTGGAGATGAATCATGAGTTAGTTAGAGCCCTCCTATAGACTGTTTGCAACTCGTCCATAGGGCAAACAAGAAACACCTACATCAGTGTAGCCAGCACTAACTATTTGGGAGAGTACAGATGGACAAGCAACAGGCTTTGTTCTGGGCCATAAGATATGAAATTCTGTAGAGGATGAAATCTAATTTGTCTTTGTGGGACATGGTTTCATCTGGTTTACATGTCAATTTGAACTAAGAAAGTCAAATCTAGCAATGAAATGAACACTGACGATAGTAAGTCCAGTGGGGACCAGGCAACTTCACACTGGGAGAGCTGTTTAGAGTCAATAAAATTTACGGTGCAAATACTCAATGAAGGGCCTTTGTATCTTGAAAGATCAGACCCCTTACTTTCTAAGGAAAGGCCATCCTGGAAGCAACCCCCGAAGTAGGCTCAGCTCTGATCATGCATAAGGGAGCTTATATGGGAGTCCCAAGAGGATTAAAGGACCAGCAGAGCACAGAGAACAGATGTGTCAGCCTCCAATTCATTTTTACAGGCTCTGAAGACCACTCACATAACCTGCATGCCTGCCGTGATGGGATGTAAGCGTCACTATTGCTTTCTCTGTGAACGTGACTGCCCTCATCCCAGCAAAAGGCTGATACCCAAGCAAATATAGTAATGAAATATTAGTCATCAAATCTTTGGACTCTGGTGCGGGTGGTGGGAAGGGAATGATGAACTTTTAAATCTTCAGAACAATGATAGCAACTATAGAGGGAAGCATACAATGTTTAAACTTCTGTGTCAAAAACTAAGCAAAATTAAATTAAGCCGATTCCCAAAAAACAAAATAACACAATAAAAAGATTTACAATAAATATGATAAATGGTGAATATTTTCATACTTTAAAAAAACCATATGAATCAATAAGAAAATCATTTAGATCCTAGTTAATAAATGAATAAAAGTCATACATTACAATATATTATACAAATGTTTAATAAACAGATGATATCTTCACAACAGAAGGAGGTACTCTTAAAAAAGTAGAAAGACTACTCTGAGCCACATCTCCTTTTCAAGTTTAGAAAAAACATATTTTTTGTTTGTTTTTAGAGGAGCAAAGATTTTTATTGTAGCGAAAGTACAGCTCTCTTATGAGAGGGGTACCCGAAACTGGGATGCCCCAGAAAAAACAATTTCAGATAAAAATGTGGGAAGTATTGAAGTCAACTCTCATACTAAGATACTATTTTAAAGTAAAAATAAGGAGCAGAATAATGGTCTGACAGTCAGTGAAAGCATGCTAGGAAAACACGGTCACAAAACAGATCGAAACCATAACTTATCATTTCAAGATGAGCTAACACACATTAAGAAAGCAATATAAGGTATGAAAGAATGGCATAAGTCAAATTATTAAAACTCAGAAAGGGTTGAACCCAAGAAAGAATAAGAGATAAATAAAAATAATTTCAGAAGTGAAATCTAAACTAGATGGAATAAAATGTAAAACAGAATAATGTTACAACAGATAATGCTTTTGGATAATTATAAAGAAAAAGGGAGAGAAATGTTAAAAATCAAAAATAAACTAAGATAAAAAGAGTCAAGAGAAAGTGACAAATACTGAAAATAGGCAAAGAACATCTAACATATAGTAATAGGAATCCAAGAAGAAGAAATCCAAAGCAAAGGAATAAGACAACTATTAAAACTATAATGTAAAGAAACTTTCCTGAAATTAAAAGGAAAAAAATACCTGACACTATGTACTAAAAGAGCATTTCACATACCTGAAAGTATCAACCAGAACCACTAATATCAAAATGCACTGGATTTTAAGACAAAGGAAAAAAAATCCTTCAGGCATCTAAGCAAGAAGAAGGCATGATTTATAACGAAAATGACTTTTCAGATACAATACTTTATGGCAGAAGAAAATGTACTAACATATTTGAGATACTAATGTAACAAACGTGAGCCAAGGATTTCATATTCAGCAAAACTTACTTTCAAGTATGAAAGATTCAAATTTATATCAACATGAAAGAATTTAGAAAATACTGTGCATAGGAGTCTTTCCTGATGAATCTATTAGAGAACAATCTACAGACAACCAAAATGACCAGGGAAACACTGACATAAGGACTAGTGATGAACACCTACTAAACAGCTAACTAGAGAGCAATGGAGAGAGCACAGCATGCAGTGGCTAATATATGTTGAAAATAAAAATATAACTTTTTAAATGAGGGGAAGGTAGATTGGGGAGAAAAGATGCAAAACAAATTAACTGTTGTTAGCAATCATGTCAGTTGTGGGAATATTTGCACTATTATTCTAAGACTACTACATAAGTAATGTAGAATAAAGCAAATGAGCTAATTTGAGATATTCTAAATATGTCATCTCAGTGTCTGAGAACAAGAATTCTCAGTGTGGAAGAAAGGAGATGCAGATACAAACTAAAAGAGGTTAAATAAAACCTCCATGTCCTGAATTTGAATTAGAAGTATCAGTAAAAACTCTTAGAGATTTTATATCTTTAAATATATATTTTCTAGCTCTGTCCACTAAAATACTTAGGAACAATTATATATCCAGTAGCATTCCTAGTGTCTAGGTTGTGTTTTTTTGTTTTGTTTTGTTTTTAAAGATTTTATTGGGGAATTGGGGGAGGGGAACAGACAAGTTGTTGTCCTTTTGTTCTTCAGTCTAGTTGTGGAGGACGTCGCTTCACTGGCCCATCTTGGTATCATTATTGAGCTCTTCCCAGGTGAGGCAGTTGCTCACCGGCCTTTGGATGGCCGCTCACAGTGGCTCACAGCAGCTCACAAAAGCGCACACCAGCTGCCGGCTAGCCCCACTGCAGCCTATGCTCTTGCCAGCGACTCACGGCAGCCCAGCTCCAGGTCAAGCTGTTGTTCACCATCTTAGCTGTAGAGGGCTCAGTATCACTGGCCCTCATGTGGGATCCAAACTGGGGCCCTGCTGCTCAGAGCTGGAGTCCCAAGCCAACTCCTAACCAACTGCCACTCGGTCGGCCCTAGGTTGTGGTTTTTTAAATACCACTTCCCACTAAATGAAAAGTGCTTCTTGAAGAAAAAGTTGATTTCATGTCATCTCAAATATGTACCCAAAAAAGAAAGGAAAACCTCAAGAAAATACACCAAAATATTAGCAGTTATTTCTTGGGATTGTAGGTGATTTTAATTTTCTTCTTTATGCTTCCTATATTTCATAAAATTTCTCTACTGAACCTCTACTTTAAAAAAATCAACCTTTAAAATAAAAAGATAGCGGGCCAGCCAAGTGGCGCATTGGTTAAGAGCTGGCTTGGGACGCCAGCTCTGAGCAGCAGGGCTCCGGTTCGGATCCCACATGAGGGCCAGTGCACCCTCTACAGCTAAGATGGTGAACAACAGCTCGACCTGGAGCTGGGCTGCTGTGAGTCGCCAGCAATGGCGTAAGGTGCAGCCTCTGCTGCAGTGGGCTGCCATAGCTACCGTAAGTGGCCAGCAGCCGGCATGAGCAGCTGGCAGCCAGCGTGAGCTGCCAAGAGCCACCATGAGTGGCCGTCCAGTGGCCGGCGACCGATCTGCCTCACCTGGGAAGAGCACAATGATCATACCAACATGGGCCAGTGAAGCAACGTCCTCCACATCTAGACTGAAGAACAAAAGGACAGCAACTTGTCTGTTTCCCTTCCCCTGATTCCTCAATAAAATCTTTAAAAAAAAAAGAAAGAAAGAAAGAAAGAAAAAGATAGCAAACAAAATTACGTTATAAAAACACACCTAGAAAAATATATAAAAGTATATATTTTGAAAGAGGATCATCAGGCAGCCAGGAGATAGCAATTCAAAATCATTTTTTAAAGGAGTCCTTCTCTGAGATCATTACACACACATGTGTTTCTCTTGACAGAAAGACTCCTCAAGTCTACAGGCAGAAACGGCCTTGGGAGCACATTATGAAACATGCATCCCAGCGCTGCCTGTGTGAGACTCAAAGCTCTCCCGGAGCCGGCTGCACCCCTGAATTAATAATGTTCAGCTCTATTGGGGAGCAAGAGAGTGAAGTCTGGGTAAGACATCAGCTTTCATTTCAAATGCTTACCCCTTGGTTCCTGGGGATTGGGATCTATAAGTAACTTCTTTCCAGAAGACATAGTATTCC
Source organism: Hipposideros armiger (assembly GCF_001890085.2). Taxonomy (NCBI): domain Eukaryota; kingdom Metazoa; phylum Chordata; class Mammalia; order Chiroptera; family Hipposideridae; genus Hipposideros; species Hipposideros armiger. The sequence continues at coordinate 486,294 of NW_017731831.1, forward strand.
AAGTAAATATGAAATGGAAGAACATACCTCCCACCTGAAGTCTCCGAACATAGGCACAAAATAATCCCATCTCTCAACTGAACAGAGGCAGGGAAGTGGCACACAGAGCATCTTGGGTAAAATGCATTTATCAACAGTTCCAAATGGGTTTCAATGGCCATAGCAGATTTCAGTGGTCAGGGAAATGGAAGCACAAACATGGCTGCTGCAAGAGAAGGGATGGAGCCATTGGCTCTAGACCCAAAGTTTTTCACAAATCAAATGTCAAATGCCTTGATTTCCCTCCTGCAAACCAAAGGCACTCTTACGTTTTATTTAGTTTGCAAGACTGTAATGAAGATTAATGAGAAAAAGAATATGGAAAGTTGATTACTTTGATTTTGGATATGTTCAATTTGAGGAAATATTCAAAAGACCAGGTGGAGGTGCCCAACCAGCAGTGAAATTGCTGGACCTAAAGGTTGGGAAAGGAACATTTTGAGAGTCCATGAGACAAAACTACAGCAGACATTATAGAAGCATCTGAAATGACCAGAAAGAAGGGAGAAAAAACGAGACTAGGAGCACCAAACTTTTCTGTGTATTCTAAAGTTGAACATAATAAAAGTTGAACAAAAATTAAAAAATCCTACATAAAAAAAAATTAATGAGCAGCTGTCTATTAACACCCCGTGGCCCCTGGGAAAAGTGGTAGCAAAGCCGAAGGTGCCACACATGCATGGCTATCTTGGCACTCACAGAAAGAGAGCGGAGAAGTTCAAAAGGAGAGCTTGAGTCTTAAAAATGCACCATAGAGCAGTTTCTCAGTTATTGGGGGTGTTCTATAGGTCTCCATTTATAGTGACTTAGAGCACAGTGACTGTCAAATACAGGACAGAGACTGGTCAGTGGCTTAGGCTCCAGGCACCCTTAACGTCCATGGATGGGAGTTGTAGCTGGAGGCCTGAATGAGTAAAATCTACAAGTTCCTAGAGAAGCCATCGTAAGTTATTTGAGGGTCTGTGGTCGTGTTCTCAAACTGCCGGGTGTGTTAGAATCACTTGGTAATTTTGATGAAAGGCAGGTTTCCAGGCCTTACCACCAGAAATTACCATGGGTTCGTCTGGAGGTCTGCCCAGGAATCTGCATTTTAATAAGAAGATTCTTATGCATCCCAAACTTTTAGAAGCAGTAGTCTCAATTTTACAGTCTGAAGGTTTGTAGTGAACTGACACATCATTCTCTGAAGGCAGAGATGGAATGGACCTATATGAATTCTAACCCTAGTTCTAAATATTGCTTCAGAATGGACAGCAACATTTTCTGGGGCAGACTCCGTACCATTACTAAATATAGCCATTCATGTACCCAAAGCAGCAAACGTTAACTGTCTGAGGTTAGGTAGTTAGTTGGAATAGATAAATAGTCTGTATTCATGTTGACTAATATGGTATCCAGGAGCCACATGTAGCTACTGAGCACTTAAAATGTGGCTAGTCAAAATTGAAATGTAATGTAAGTATAAAATACACATCAGATTTCAAAGATATAGTGCAAAAAAATATATAAAATATTCAATTAATATTTTATAGTGATTACATATTGAAATGATAATGCTGTGGAAATAATATGTTAAAGAAAATGTCTAATTGAAATTAATTTCACTTGTTTCTTTTTTCTTTTCTAAATGACGTTGCCAGAAAATTTTAAATTATTTATGTCACTCACATTATGTGTCTATTAAACATTATTGTTCTCTAGAGCGATATCCTGGCTGAGTCTGAGTTTATAGAATTCCTTGATCTAGGAGTGTGCTCCTTCTAGATAGTGCTGTGCCCTGAGCCCCTTCGTCACTGCCATCTTAGCTCATGGCTAAATGGTAACGGCCCCTCAAGAGAGAAAAGAGGAGACAGGTCTAACCCAGCTCATGTATTAGTTCAAATGCCTGCCAGACATAAATACCCACAGAGAAAGAGTCAAAGGATATAAACTAAAATAATTAACAACTGAAAAGCTAAGAAAAGCCCCTGCAATGTCCAAAGCTGGTGACTACTCATGTGCTCTAGAGGAGCTCTGTCTGCTAGTCTCCTGCTCCTACCTATTCCCATTGAGGACGGGGTGAGGGGGGGATGGGGGAGGGAACTGGTACCCCATCTCTAGAGAGAGCAAGAATGACTGTTGGCCACGTCACCTTCTTCTGGAGGTGACCTGGTGCCTGATACCAGCCTAGCCAGTACTATCTGCAGTGTCTTTCCAACACATTTTTGAAGAGTGTTTCTTTTAATGTAAAGCAAGTCATTACATTCTTATTCAGGTTCTTTCCCCACTGGCCCAGATGCCAATAAAGGTACAATTAAAGCACTAGCAAAATTCTTTTCAAATGACAGAATAAGCAGAGATACATTTTTAGGTTATTTGGGAGCATGACAAAATTTGCACCTAGAGAAAAGTGTAAGAAAAAGAGATTCTCGCCTTGCTAACTAAACTAGAACTGAAAATAAAGATTCAGATGTGTTCTGACTTCCTGGCTGCTCTGGGTGCTATGGTGCCCTAAAATTCTAAAACGATTCTCAGGCTCTCACCAGCCTCCATCTTTCTGGAGAGCTCATTTGAGTTCTTCTCACTTCCATCCTGGAGGTTTGGGGGACACCCACCATGGCCTGACAAGCTCTCTGCTTGAATGCCCAGGTGGTGGCGGGAAGTCATCTGTAAGTCTTGAGTCAGTGACCATGGTGACTTCACTGAGTTACCCAAATTGTGGCCTCTTTATTTATAGGCAAGAGCTGCAATTCATGGAAAAAAGCAAATACACCAACTTTTCAAATGCAAAGTTCTTAGCATCTTGTCAGGCCTTTGCTTCAGGTGGGACCCCATTTGCCCAGCAGAAGGAACTGGACTGGACTAGAAATTATATTAAATTATAGAGTGGGAAATGGTACTTTCATTGGCTCAAATCAGCCACCTCCCGGGATAGCATTCAGGAGGACCCAGAGCATCTTAGTCTACTTGCTCTGAGTTATCCTAAATTGAAGGTGGCAATCTAGTTTAAGCAGCAGTGTACAAGAGGAGGCACAGACATGCTTCCTAGTCACATACTCCATGTGGCAATAAGTTATTCCTCAGCCATACAGGTCAGAGGCCAAAGAGTCTCCTAATTCCACCATTTTTGGTTTACTTATTGTGGATTTTCTGACAGGAAATGGGAAGTTGCTGATAATTACCAGGCATACAGATACGGTTTCCTCATTAAAGTCTCATAAAACCATGAAAATAAATCATTGCAAGTGGAAAGAGAAAGAAAATCTTCTGTTTAGACTTTTCCATGACCATTGAGGCCAATTATTTTTCCTCTTCCAGCCCAGTGACTTTATTTTCAGCTAGCATAGGGCCTGATAATCAGAGGAAAGAATTTAGAGACCTCACAGAACTTTTCTGATTTCAAGTTAATGGCTTGGTATGTCAAGGACAGACCAAGCCTGGCAGAATAAATTATGAAAGTGCAGCTGAGGAAACACAGCAGAGGAAACCCACGTAATACATGTCTGCAGATATGATATAAACATAAATAAATACTACAGTTTCAAGAAAATCGAAGGGGTTCATTTGGCCTGTCCTGGAGATCAAAGCTGTCAGGAGTCACAGGAGCAATGACAGTCCCAAATGAGACTCCCCTAGAAATGGGAACAGCACCCCCTCCCCTCTTCCTCCAAGGCTGTTCCTTCCTTTACTGAGCTCCAAAGTCAGGCGTCGGAGGCCCTGATGCAATTCAGTTTCTCCCAGGATCTCCTCTTCAGGAATTTCCCAACTCAGACACAAGCCCAGGAGCTTTCCAATTGTTCTACTACAATGTCACCGGCCCCAAGTCCCAGCTGTTCCAGCATTTTGCTTTCTCCAGAGTTAGCCTGACAAGCCAATCAGAACAATGGTGTTACTGGATCAATATCAATATGTGTTAGCAATGGCCCTCTAGGTTTCATCCCGGGTTCCTGAAAAATATCTGGCCCTTGTATGTTAAGATCTTCCCCAGGAACTGCTGCCTGCAGCCCTCTTCCTCATTAGAATGCTATGAGCGTAGGGACAGAAATGCACTCTAAAATCAGTTAATAGTTTTAGACTAAAAGTAATCCAGATTTTCACAAACCAAGTTATTAAAACAAAGATATTCAGGGACGATTACTGGATGGCAGGGTGACCAACCCTGTAGGTTTGCCAGGGACTGAGGTTGACCTTCAGTGCTAAACCAGACAAAGATGGACACCCTACCTGGTAGACTAGAGACACACGAACTGAGACCCAACACAGTGCTCATTTCACCCTATCCTAAGAGAGTGAAACATTTCTTAGGTAGTGACAGCAAATGACCCAGATAGAAGAAGGTTTAGAATTAAGTTGATGAGCCTATATCGTCACCTTCAGGGGCAAGTACAACACAGGCACGAAGCTGCAGCTGGAAGGCTCCATCTGCCTCCGAATGTCTCCGTGACCAGAGGTTATAGTCTCAGCCTGCTCAGCTGCTGTAACAAAATACCATGCTAGGTGGCTTAAACAACATTTATTTTCTCACAGTTTTAGAAGCTGGAAGTCTAAGACCCAGGTTCCAGCTATTTCTGTTTCTGGTGAGATCTCTCCTTCTAGCCTGCAGACAGCCACTTTCATGCTGTGCCCTCACATGGCCTTTCCTTGGTGTGTATGCACAGGGAGACAGAGAAAGAGAGAGAGAGAGAGAGAGAGAGAGAGAGAGAGAGAGAGAGAGAGAGAGCGAGCGGGAGAGGGCACTGCCTGGTATCTGTTATTTAAGGATACTAATCCTTTTGGGTCAGGGCCTCACCCTTATGATCGATCTCCTTTGACTTTAATTACTTCCTTAGAGCTCACATCTCCAAATACAGCCACTAGGGATTAGGGCTTCAACATATGATTTTTTGGGAGAGACATAAACCTTTAGTCCATAACAATTATATCATGCAATCAAAAGAACTGACCAATTTTAAATCCCTATTTATAAAGATCCATTGGGAAAATGGATATGACAGTCAGTCCTTGGTAGACCAGAAAGCCCTATCCAAGCTGATTATCCTGTGATGATCAGGGTGACGATGACCAGCTATCTGAACGGTGTTTTCTGCTCTCTACTGAAACTTCTACTTGTCTGCCTTTCTAAGTATGTTTACTATTCAGTGGTGTTTGTCTGTTGCTTGTCACCTGTCACAGATGTCTTTAAATGTTCTAACAGCCTCCCCCAGACCCAAATCACACAGCCCAGCTGCCAAACATACCCTTCCTGCACATGCTCTGTCCTCCCTTCCCCTCTGGTGTGATAAACAGAAGGACAGGTCAATGGAGAGAGAAAAGGCAGCATTCTGGAGTCCAAATCATTACCCTACTTCCCTTTTGCTACCTGGCAACACTTCCAGGTGCTCTGTGCTGTGCATTTAAGGCTCCTAGTCCAGAAAGTTGTTTTCCATACAATTGTATAAAGTCTCCAATTACCCATCTAACTTTATTTAATTCTCCCTCAGTCTTATTTGATAAGGAGGTGTGCCTATGTTCCTCTCTTTTTAGATGTTTTTATCAATGTCAAGTACTGTGTTCAAAAAGTTTTTTACTGAAGAGCTCTGGAGGCATTGCCAGGTGTAGTGAAGGGGACCTTGGGCATCATTTCTCCATGATCTGAATCTATCTTGTTACCATTTATGTTGAATTGAAAACATCCAGGCAAAAATTGATTTTTAAATCTTAAGTGTCATGAGCCCAGAATTAGTCCCTCATTTACCTGGATTTTCATGGAAGCCACAGTGAGACTACTTTCATATGTTTTTCAGGGATACCATCTGGGCTTCTATTATCTATCATGTATTAAATAGATTCCCTCTTTTTGTTAAGGGTTGTGTGTGACACTGCAGAGCGATGCGAAGCTTAATGATCTAGATGAAGTGTCCTCGTGGAACATCAGGCCCAGTGTTGAGAATGTTTGTTGAATGACTACATGAAGATTTGATTCTGCTATCTGCTCCTGCATTCATGCTCTGTGTCAGTCATGGCTGTGACTTCATGATGAAAGAGATTTAGAAAAGAATTCAAGCAAAGACGAGCTGTTGGTGATGGGAACGTGTTTGGCATTCCAGCAGGAACTTTGGTCCTCCTGTCAATGTGGTCATGCCCTGTGTACATCACTGCAGCTGCAGCTGTTTTTAAGTCACACAGCCCCTGAATATGTTTGCCTATATTTGGACCGCTGCACTTCTGAACAGACAGCAAGGCCACTGAAAGCTTCAAGGCCGGCTGTGTCTACACAAAACATCCACTTCGTTACATAAACAGTGCAATTTAGTCATGGGAACAAGATTTTTTTGAAATTTAAAAAAGGCCAGGAAGGGGGACAAAAGAGTAACTTTACAGTAGGAAAACATGACAAACGTTGCTTTAGCCAAATGACCAAGGTCAAGATCAACAGTCATAAACTATGTTGAAATGTACTCTTGATATGATGTAATAAAATTGGCACTTTATATCTGTGACCTTCCTTGCAAAAACCCATAACCCGAGTCTAATCTTGAGAAAAGCATCAGACAAATTCCAATAATGAGGCATCCTGTAATAAACCTGACCCATACGCCTCAAAACTGTCAAGGTCATCAAAAATAAGGATAGCCTGAGAAATGGTCACAGCCAAGGAAAGGCCTATGGAGACAAGACATCTCAATGTAATGTGGGATCCTGGATGGGATCCTAGAACAGAAAAAGGACATGAAGGAAAAAACCAAGGAAAGCTGAATAAGCTATGGACTTCAGATAATAATAATGTACTGATGTGGGTTCATTAATTGTGACAAAGGTACCATAATAATGTAAGATGTTAACAATAAGGAAAATTGTGTGAAGAGAATGAGAGTAGTATATTCCTATATACTCTCTGTACCAACTCTCTGTACTATCTGCTCAATTTTCCTATACATCTAAAACTGCTTTAAAAATAAAATCTACTACTACTATTACTAATAAAATACTTACAAGGCAATGGTACTAGTTTGCCAAGGTGGAAGAATGCATCAAGAATATAAATAAAATGTTTATTTTCTTAATTTATTGGACCTCAATGGAATTTGAAGGTATTATGCTGAGGGAAATAAGACAAAGACAAATACTAGATGATCTCACTTATATGTGGAATCTAAAAAAACACCGTGAACTCAGATACAGAGAACAGATGGTGGTTGCAAAGGGGGGTGGGACATGGGTGAAGGTGGTCAAAAGGTACAGACTTCCAGTTATAAGATGAATAAGTCCTGTTTTTTTTTTAAAAAAGGAGTAGAAAAATTAAAATTCCACAGCATTCTTGAAAATGGAAATCAAGTAAGGAGAGAATACTTAATAATCTTACTAAGTTTTAAGTTTTTCTTTTACTTTATCAACTTCTTAATGTAGAAAAAGTGATTTAAAATAACTCATGAAGTCAGACACAAAGCTTGCATATTGTATGATTCCATAATGAAATGTCCAAAATAGGTAAACCCATAGATTAGTGGTCGCCAGGGGACCAGGAGAGGAAGAAATGGTGAGTGGCTGCTAATGGGTTTTCCTTTTGGGATGATGAAAATGTTTTGGAACTAGACAGAGGTGGTGGTTGCACAGCATCGTGAATGTACTAAATGCCACTGAATTGTTTGCTTTAAAATGGTTAATTTTATGTTCAGTGAATTTTACCTCAATCAAAAATAATTAATGATAAAATAACTTAATGATCCAAAATAAATAATTTAAAAATAAAATAATTTAATAATGATAATAAAATAATTAATGATAATAAAAATACTTAATAATATAAATATCATGCTTTCTGTTTAATCTGCCATTTTATCTTTGTCAGAATTCTGAATGTTAATTTAGCATTATTATAAAGCTGTTAAATGACCAAATAAAATAAAAGTCATTTTCATTTGGGAAAAAACCAAAACCTCAGGATGCAGTTATACGTCAAAAAGGGGATCTGACCACAGGACATTTTTGTCAGTGGACAGGTGTGGGCGTAGTGAGGACAGGATCGGACCAGAGTTCCCTAACCCGGCTCTGTCACTCAGTGATGTGGTCCTTTAGCAATAACTTGAATTTGAGTTCTCACTGTGTTTGTAATTTGAGAGGAGAAGGCCAAGGTGAACATTCAAAGACCCTGCCAGGGAGAAAAATCCCAGGGTTCTCAAGCAAAATTTGGGAGATTGACCTGTGTGTTTGCAGGGCCAATGCGTCAGCAGCCAGGTAATTGATGGCAGTGTTGATTGCCTTGACTAAACTGACCAGTTGCTTTGGCTTTCTGTAAACCCAGCATGGGAGCCATGCAGAGCAATGTGTGAGATTTTACTTGCCATGGGGCTTGAGGCACTTAGGCCACGACTGGGATGTGGCAGTTTACAAAAGGATGAGCTGAGAGCGAATTTAATCTTGTGTCCAGTTTTGGGGCTCTGCTTCCCTTTCTAGCAGCCTCTCCAGCTGCTGGCATAAGATGAAGGCATGTGTTCCATGGTGAGGGCCCAACTCTGGCCTGGCCCACTCCTCCCTGACTCTCGGCACAACTGAAGAAGACCACAGTGTGTGAAAGGCTTAGGGGAGAGGCTCTCTCTGCTCCCGAATGCCCTTTTCTGGATAGGTGAGGCTGAGTGATGATAGATCAACCTTCACGGGGGAGGTAACAATGCCTGAGGGGTTTGACATTGGAATGCTGGCAGGAGGAAGCTCTGAGGCAGGCTAGTTAGGTCTTTCTACCACACAGGTAGTTGCCTCCTCCAACACACAGGACTGCTCTAGGGGAAGGTGGTAAATACTAATACTTGCTCCATCCTGCATTCTTTTCTGTTCTGAAGAGTTACTAAACCATCTATCATTACGTTTTAAAACAAGGCAAAGCTTCCCTACTAATGGTCCACTATTACCTAATTCAGGGCTCCCTTTTCTGTCATTCCATGTAAGTACTAGAATTGGAATTGGAAAGCCATCATTTTCAGGTTCGGGTCAAGAAATTTAAATTTAAAATCTTTAGTGCCTTCCTCAACAACTAAAGATAACAGAAAGCATGGCAGAAACTGGGTGTGGCACCAATTTGCACAACTGAGCAAGAGATATTTATAATTCACCTTCTGCAATGTGCCATCAGGAAACTTCAAAAACAAGCCCAAATGAAAAATTGCTAGATACTATTTTAGGCTTAAAATGGCAATTCGTTACAGTCAGATATAATGGAAATAAGAAAATGTCAACCCTTTAAAATAACCACAAGAAAAAAAAAATCTCACTTAACATACCTTTCTTCTAATGCAAGATAGCATACTAATAGGGTGGCATCTTTTAGATGTGGCTATTCAGACACTTGTTCATTCATTTGTTCAACAAATGTGTGTCAAAGGTTTAGGATGTACAGATTAAGGAGGTAGTGGGTCTCCCCATTGCCCAGGCTGATGGAGGCTCTACCATTTTATAACTGCACCTTCTGAAACATGTGGCCTCTGAAGACACCATGAAAATAAAGAGAGAGCTGAAGATCCACATTGGGGTTGTTATGGCCAGGCCCAGGAATGACAAACTCTACTTCTACCCATATCTCTTTAGTCAGAACTCAGCCACCGAGGCCCAGTGTAACAGTAAGGGAAGCTGGAAAATGCAGGAGAGCACACGGGTTTTCAGTAAACACTAAATGTTTCTGCCATACCTGGACTGTGCTGGGAAAGATAAGTTGATCAGGTAAATAAGGGGAAGATTGCAAAGCATTTTGATTTCCAGGTTAAAGTGTTAGCACACTGCCCTAGAGGCATGAGGGGAAGGCCAATGTTAAAAGTGCTGCTTTAGAAAATGTAAACTTTGAAGGCTGCATTAGAAGGAGAAGGCATTAGAGCCAGGGAGACCAGTTAAGAGGATGTTGTAATGGTCTTGGCATTTGGTAATAAGAGCTGCCTTCGTGTGATAGAAAGAGAGTGAAAAGTAGAGATGAACATTCCATTTTCTGTAGAAGATTAATTACATGGAATGTCAGGATTGGAAATCCAGGTTTTGGAGTCAAGGGGTGATATTTGAAACCATGAGAGTCTGTCAAGGGAGAGAGGAGAGAGTCCACCCACAGCTTTGATGACCCTTGGCCAGCAGGGGCTGATGGAGAGAGCGAGAGGTCAGCTCCCTCCGGAGACGTGAGTGTTGAGAAGGCAAGACTTAGATTTGGGCATTCTATCATTTTCAAATTTTCTTGTGGGATCTTAGGATGAAAAATAAAGGAACTGAGAATGAAAGTCAAGATTTTTATTTCTGTATAAGTTTGGGGCTGTCTGTATTTTCCAATGTATCTAAGACAAAGATATGTTTCCTCTGTAATAAGATTATACTTTTTTACTTTAAAACAGAAGAAAAGAAAAATGTCAAACTCAAGGCAAGTTTCTTTCTCCATCAACTCTAAAACCAATAACTGTTCCTTGAAAATCGTACACATTTTAGTCCTATTACTCTCATCCTGACACACATTTCCTGGGTGGCCAACACCCATGGGAACTGGGTGTGATTGTTTTGTATGGGTGACATAGCACACACAGGGACAGACATAAACACACACA